>NW_025920111.1:1587945-1730713 GCF_902686445.1 Sciurus carolinensis
GCTTTCTTGTTGAAATTCAACTTTTTTTATCATGGAAGGATCTTATTTCTTCCTCAAATCTGAAAGTAAGTTTTGCTGGGTATAAGATTCTTGGTTGGCCTCCATTTTCTTTCAGGGCTTGGTAAATGTTGATCCAGGCCCTTCTAGCTTTTAGGGTCTGGATTGAAAAATCTACTGATATTCTTATTTGTTTCCCCAGAATGTAATTTGATTCTTTTCTCTCATGGCCTTTAAAAGTCTGTCTTTATTTTGTATGTTAGGTACTTTCATAATAATGTGCCTTGGTGTGGGTCTGTTGTAATTTTGTATGTTTGGAGTCCTATAAGCCTCTTGTACTTGTTTTTCCATTTCATTCTTCAGATTTGGGAAATTTTCTGATATTATTTCATTGAATAGATTGTTCATTCCTTTGGTTTGTTTCTCTAAGCCTTCCTCAATCCCAATAATTCTTAAATTTGGCCTTTTCATGATATCCCATTATTCTTGTAGATTCTGTTCATGATTTCTTACCATCTTCTCTGTTTGTTCAACTTTGTTTTCAAGATTAAATATTTTTTTTCAATGTTTGAGGTTCTGTCTTCCAGGTGTTCTATCCTATTGGTTATGCTTTCTATGGAGTTTTTAACTTGGTCTATTGTTTCCTTATTTTCAAGGATTTCTGTTCGTTCTTTCTTTCAGTATCTCTAACTCTTTATTGAAATGATCTATTTCTTCCCATATTTGCTCTTTTAAGTGTTGATTGGTACAATCATTTGCTCTTTCACCTCCTCCTTCAATTCCTGCATTTGCTCTTTCATCTCCTTGTTTGCTTCCCTGATTGTTTTAATTATGTACATTCTGATCTCACTTTCTGACCTTTCTTCTGTTGTGCTCTCATTGGGTTTTATTAATATACTATCTAGGTTTATTTGGGACATTTTCTTCCCTTGTTTTCTCATATTGGTCAGATGTCAGTGGGACTCTGAGATATTGCAGATTTCATCTCCTGGCTTATAGTGTTCCTGTCAATTTCCCATGTATCACCTCCTAGCCTTCAGTAGCCTGAATTCTTGGAGGAACTTGATAATGCACTGCTTCCAAAGAAAGCTGCCCCTAGCCCACTACTGGCTCCAGGGCTTGGAGCTGGCTCTGTGCAGAAAGACTCTCACTGTGGGGCCTGCTCTGAGAAGCTGGCCATGTGGGAGGAGTCCACCGCCAGAGTGCACAGGGCTACTTGGGGAAGACTGTAGCTGCCCTGCCCTGCTCTGATAAGCTGCCCCTATCCAGGCCTGCTGCCCAGGCTGAGCTTCACCCAGTGGGTAGATTCACCCCGTGTCTCTATTTTAATCTGAGTCTCTCAATGCCTCCCCTTCTTGAATCCTGGGTTCTGGAGTGACTGGAGATGCAGTCACCCTCTAGCCCGCCATCTTGGATTGTCCCATGGAAAGTGTCTGTGGTCAGAGGGGGCAGGATCATCTGGAGAAGTCTCTGGCTGCCCTGCCTTGATCCCAGAGGCTGCCTATGTGTCGGAGTTCTCTGTTTGCTTGGGGACTTGTGACTGGCTCTGTGTAGAAAGGCTCTCACTGGGTAGTCTGCTCCAAGAAGCTAGCCTTGAAAGGCACCTCCCACTGGAGGGAGCCAGGTTGCTTGGGGGAGTCCCTGGATGCCCTGTCCTGGTCCCTGAAGCTGCTTGTGGGTCGGAGCTCACCGTGCTGGCTCCGGGACTTGGAGCTGTTTCTGTGCAGAAATGCTCTCACTGGGGGGCCTGCTCCGAGAAGCTGGAGAAGCTGGCTGTGTTGGAGGAGCCCACCACCACAGTGTGCAGGGCTGCCTGGGGAAGACTCTAGCTGCCCTGCCCTACTCTGATAAGCTGCCTCTATCCAGGCCTGCCACCCAGGCTGAGCTGCACCAGGTGTGGGAGACTCAACCCATGGCTCTATTTTAGTCCAAGTCTCTCACTGCCTCCCCTTATTGAATCCTAGGTTCTGGAGCAACTGGAGATGCAGTCACCCTCTAGTCCACCATCTTGGATCGCCCCCTCTTTCTGAATTCTTATCCTAAACTTTATTTCAGCACAGAGTATAATTAAGTATATATGCATTTTTATAATCTTACTTTCATAGTCAACTGTCATTCAAATAAATTTCAAATTAAGAGGAAAATTTTTATTTTGCCCACCACTTACCATTTCCAGTGCTATTCTTTCCTTTATATAGATCCTGATTTCCATCTATTTTTATTGTTCTTGTTTGCTTGTTTTGCCTTGTTTTGAGATGGATTCTTGCTATGTTGTTCAGGAAGGTCTTGAACTTACAATTCTCTTTCAGCCTCATGAGTAGCTGGTTGCCACACCAGTGCAACCTGACTTGGATTTTTTAAATTTAATTTGACTTGAGAAGTGTGTGTGTGTGTGTGTGTGTGTGTGTGTGTATGTGTGTGTGTTCCTATGCAAGTGTTCTACCACGGAGCTACACATTCCAACTCTCCAACCCCTTTATCTGGGCTCATTAATGTTCAACTTGAACATTAATTCTTTAGTATTTCATGTAGTACAGATCTTCTGGTAAATAATTCTTTTAACTTTTGTTTTTCTGAAAATTTCCTCTATTGACCTCACATTTGAAGAATACTTTCACTCTATATAGAATTCTAAGGTACAGTTTTAAGTACTTTAAAGTCACTTTTATTGTCTTATGGCTTGCATTTTTCCCAAAACATAGAAAAAAATTATTCTTATTCATTATTTACCTGTAAATGATGTGTTATTTCTTCTGGATAATTTTAGTATCTTTTATTTATCCATTTCTTAGTAGTTTGACAATAATGTGAATTGACATGACTTTACTAGGGTTGATCATGTGTGCTGTTGTTTGAGATTCATAGATGAGTCCTCCAATTTTTTAATCAATTTTGAATTTTTTCTCCACTCTGCTATCTTTTAAGATTTTTTCTGTACTGATATTACCATCTTGACTCATTTTGTGCCTCTAAATTCTATGCACTCAAAATCTATGCACACAGAACTATTTGTAAAGTCTGACATGTTACTGAAACTATGTTCATTTATTTTTAGTTTTTAATTCTTTGGCTTCAGTTCGCATGTTAATTTTGCCCTTTTTCACTAATTTATTAATATTTCATCCTACAATGGATTAATCTGTTAAATGTATACAGTATTTCTTCAGATATTACATTTTTTCACCTCTGGACTAATTATGATCTTTTTGATCCCTCTTGTGTCTTCCATTTTTAGGTTTCAGGTCATCAGTGTTCTTTTGTATATTCCATTTCTCTATTAAAAGTATTTTTTACTAACTATAAGATTTTATATTTTCCTTATAACTTTGAATATAAATACTCTTAAAACTAGGCTATTTAAAACAAATGTTTCAAGGGTCTGATATCACTACAGAAAAAATATCTTAAAGATATAAGCATTAATATTTTTCAAAGTTGACCAAAAATTTGGAGTACCCTGTTAGATTTTCATTGATGTGACAAAATACCTGGGAAACAAACTGAAGGGAGGAAAGAATTATTTTTGTTCTTGGTTTTAGAGGTTTAAGTCCATGCTCCATCTCTTTGAGCCTATGGTGAGACAACATCTTGGCAGAAGGGCATGGTGAAGTAGAGCTGCTCACCTCATGGTGGCCAAGAAACAGGAGGGGGTGGCCAGGGATAAGAAGTATCCTTCTAGGGCAGGCCCACAGGTTTCTACTTCCTCCAATTAGTCCCCACCTCCTACAATTTCCAGTACCTCCCAATGATGCTACCTAGTCATGTTTTGGTCAGCTTTTTCATCACCATGATCAAAAGACCTGAAAAAAACAACATAGAGAAGAAAAAGTTAGTTTGGAGCTCCTGATTGCAGAGGTCTCAGTCCATGGGTGATTAACTTCATTGCTCTGGGCCTAAAGTGAGGTGGAACATCATGGCAGCAGGGTGTGACAGAGGAAAGCTGCTCAGGACATCATAATCAGGAAGCAAAGAAATAGAACTTCACTCACCAGGGACAAATGTCTTACCCTTTGTGGTAAACCCCAAAGCCATGCTCACAATTGCCTGTCTTCTTCAATCACATGCTATCTACCCTCAGTTACACACAATTAATCCATATTAGTGGATTAATCTACCAATTAAGTTAAGGCTTTTATTACCCAATCATTTCACCTCTGAAATTCTTGCATTTTTCTAAAGCATAAGCTTTTGGAGACACTTCATATCTAAACCATTACAAGCTATGAATCCCCCAATGGATTAAACCACAGATGAAGTCAGAATCATCATGATCACTACCCCAAAACCCCACCTCTGAATATTGCTGCATAAGAGATCAAGCCTTCAACACATGAACTCTGAAGCACATTCCAGGTCCAAATCATAACAACTACCCATTTATGAATCTCAAAAAATAGCAAGCTGGATTAATCCACATTAAACTATATCAGTGCACATTGTGATCAAATTACTAAAGAACTGATAAGAAAAATATAATTATCTGATAAGCCTATCAACATGTATAATTTAGGGATCAGTTTCTATTACATTATTTTTCTTCTAATTATGGAACATATTTTGTGCTTCTTTACATGTCTCATATATATTGGTTGTAATATAGATATAACGGACACTATATTTTTGTGCATCTGAATTTCACTGTTTTCCTGAATGGAATACTGGATTTTATTTCAGCCCACAAAACATTTCCTTTTAGACAGTTTTGTCCATTTAAATCTCATCTTGTGATATTTCAAAGTAGATCAAGAGTATCATTTGTTCTAGGGCTACCATAGTCTTTCTTCTGGAAAATCGTCTTTCTATGTTCCCTACTGAATGCATAGGGTTACTGTACTCACTGGTTGGACCTCCAATATCTCCTAACACTGTCTTAAGTTCAGATAAGCTGACAGTCCCCAGTATGTGTCCATTATTTAACACATCACTTACCAGGCCAAATGGAATTGTATTCTACAAGTTTACAGATTAGAATTAGAACAACACATATTTCTGACTATCTTTCCCCATGTAACTCTCTTCTGCTCAGTATCCCTCCTTTTCCACAAATTCAAATTTCCTCAGGAGCCCCAAACTCTGCCCTCTGAATTCTTGGCTCACTGAGAATGCTAGGTTCTACTGGGCTTGTTGTTCATGTCCTGAAGTCTTAGAGTGTTTCCAGGAAGAAACCCACTGGCTTGTATGTGATATAAATGTTTCATCATTTATGTCATGGTTACCACATTCTCTGTCATTTTAGATTCTCTTTCCAGGGTCAGCTTAATGCAACCCATTTGCCTTTTCCTGTGCTAGTGTAAAAGCTCTAGTCAGATATTTTTCATCAAATTCTGCCTTTTAATCACATCATAGCATAGAAACATCCATTTTTAATTTTTTTTTTACATTTAGCATTCTCCATATATTTTTCAGTCTGAAGATGGTTTTAGGATAAGAAGATGAGTTGGAGACAAGCCTTCCAGGAGGTAATTAATCACTTGTAATCAGCAACTATGGCCATTCACAGAAGGTGAGAGTCAAGTGAAGAAAAGAAGTGACTTCAGCATCCTTTCAGGGTTATTGCAAATTCTACTAAGGTAACCCTCATTAAAATTGCTATTAACTTTCCTTCCCCATGAGGATATTTAATTAGTTCTTCCTCATATTTTAAGATTAAGGAAATTAAGGAGAAAAATTAGAGTTAACATGTCCATACATGGGGTAAACCGATTTCTTTAGGAAGCTGTTAATAGACCCTAAAAAAGGTCTATGAAAATGAAATTGTTATAAATTTTTCTGAGTCCTCAAGTTAAAAGGCAAAAATCATTAGTGTGTAGATATTTTATCCAACCTTATGCATTTGTTCTGAACTTTTTTCTACTTTGTTTCCCTAAATAATAATTTCCCTAAAATAATAATTTTTATTTAGAAGATTCAGATTTAACAAGTATTTTACACAAATTAAGGCAAATTTTCAATGAAAATAAACAAAATTATAAATAAAAAATACCTAGGACCTTCTCAGGACCTAGTGAGGGATAAATTAAAATTATAAATCTGTTGTTATTGAAAATTTCATTGGCAAATGTCATTATTATAATCTGTGATGTATGCAAGGACATCACAATGTTTTCTATTTTATTATCACTGATTTTGTGTTATCAGTGATTAGTTCACTCTATTTCCTCCACACTTTTTTCTGTAGCATTTACATGACCAGTTTGAATACTAATCTTTGAGAATAAAATAGTTAATAATTTTAAAGCAACAGACTGGGCAAATTTTCTTAGAAACTAATGTGATCTTGCTAGTATTTTATGAAGTAGCTACCATACCATATGAAATTTTCCAAATTTCATAGAGAGGAACACAAAAGCATAGAGAGGCAAATCACCAACCTAAATATTGGAACCAGCCCATGCACCCAGAGCCAGGTTCCAGAACCTGGACTCCTAACCGCTGTATTCTCCTGCTGCTCATTCATTCATGGATGTGGAGGTTTGTGAGTATATGCATGATTTTAAGTCAAGTCCTGGACACCAAGGTATTATAAGAGTCTGAGTTCAAGGACAATTTATCAAATGCAGATTGACTTGTGCTGCATGCTAAGAACCCATGGGATCCAAACCAGCACTCTAGAGGACAGAGGGATTTCTCTCTCCACCTTCATCCTAATGCTATTCTCAGATACAAGTTGCAATGGTGATGGGCAGGAGCTGACGTAGAATAGACAATAAAGGACGTTTCAGTGAAAGGCTGCTAGGAAGAATCATCTGTAAATAGTCACTTCTTTGAACCTCACTGGAGATGTCCTGCTGGGTACTTCCAGGACAAGTAAACATTTATAACACTCCTAAAATTTCCCTTAGAGAAAACAAATCTAATTATCTCTATTTTTACTGTAGTGTCCTAGTGATTTTATTAAGGTTAGAACTGCTGATGGGTATGAAAAGATAACCCTTGGTACGAATAAAACAAGCACATGCAGATAATCAAGGCCCCTCTTGTTTCACTTAGTGAAGTAATAAGAGTTGCAATTATGTGATGAATACTACATATAAAAATAACTACTTATAATTTGTGGGAAGGTGTACCAGGGTTTGAACCCAGGGGCACTCAACCACTGAACCACAACCTCAGCTTTTTCTTTTATATATATTTTGTTTTGAGACAGAGTCTCACTAAGTAGCTTAGGGCCTTGCTAAGTTTCTGAGGCTGACTTTGAACTCATGATCCTCACTGCTTCAGCCTCTTTGAGCCACTGGGATTAACAGCAGGTGCCACAGCTCCAAGACCTACTTACAATTCTGATCATTCAGATGCAATAGGTCTGAGGTGAGCCCATATATTTATATTTTTAATAGCAATTTTCATGTCCAACCAGGATAGAGAGCTGCCTTAGATGAGAGAAGAGAATGCCTTGTCATGGAAACTAGAGGGCCAAGAAGGCACATGAAGGAACAACCATTTAACTTGTGGGATTGTGACTTTTTGGTGGAAGTGGAATTTAAGCTAGAACTCCAGGATAAGGAGAGTTAAGTAGCTAAGAGTAAATACTGTAAAGAAAATAGCATATTCAAAAATTCACAGGACCTGAATGAAAATACCTGGCAAAAGTCAATTATGACTGGAGGTTTGATTGACTGGGTGGGGCCAATAGGGCTGAGGGTTATGAGAGGAGGTACTAGTAAGGTGTGGACTAGAGAAGGAGGCTGATCTTAGTGGTTTCAACCAGAAGCATGAACAAAGTGTGTTCTGCCTCCATCTCCTAGGTTATCCACCTGGGATTTGCCACATCCCTCAGAAAAACAAGGTCTGCCTGCTACCTGTTACTCATGGAGGTGTTAATGCAAGCTTTCCTGACTTTCTGCAGCATAGACCAACAACCAGTCATGAAAAAAATAGAAAGAAAAAAAACATGTGTCTCTCTCTTAAAAGTTATTCTCAAAAATTTTTACAAATGCATATGTTTTACATATGCATTCTATCTGCTTAATATAAACTCTTATGTAATACTCATATCTGTTTTGGAAGCCATTTTGTGGGCAGAAATATTCATTTTAAAATTAAATTTTAATTACACAAATAATACATGAACATATTCTCTATACAACTGATTAAAGCAGTAGATATAAATTGTCTCTTACTTCTTTGCCCATCCTGATTCCTCCCTCAAATGTAACCACATTCACCAATTTACTGTGTATTTCCATACAGTTTATTTTGTATTTATAGAAATCACACAGCATTATTTTTTTTAAAATATACATAAATAGGATAATACTGGGTTATTTCTTTTTCCTCACAATTTTTCATGGAGATTGAAAAAAATACATTATTCAAAATAGATGCCTGATAAATAAAAAGCTAATGAATGGATCATAATTTCAAAATCTAATGATTTCAGGCTCCTCCATGCAGTAGACCTAAGTTTGAATCTTGGCTCTACTACTTACTAATAGTTTCACTTTGGGTAAATCATAACTTTCCTTAAGCCTTTTCTTTAATTTTAAAATAGAGCTGGCACTACTTAACTCACAGGATTATTATAGTAAAGCACCAAGAACAGTGTCTGTTCTAGAAAAAACTAATGTGCCAATTTGATTTCCCCCTTAACTTTATTCACTCATAATTAGTGGTTCAGCATCCCTCTTCTTTCAATCAGATGGGAGATTGAGAAACACAATCTTCCAAATGCCTCTTGGAAATGTCCATGTGTATGTCCCCAGTAGTATGACCAAGAAAAATGACCCAAGTTTGGTGGCTTAAAACAGCAAAAATATATTGTGTCAGAGTCTGAAGTCAAGCTGTCCCCAGGGTTATATTCCTTCTGCTGGTGCTAGGAAGCAATCTATTCTTTATCAGTATTCCTTGACCCATGACAGGCTGCCTCCTCCTCTTTCTCTCTTTTCCCTTAGAAGAACACTCAGGATAGCATTTAAGTTCAACCTGGATAATGCAGGTGGATCACATCTCAAAAGGCAATGACTCTCTGTTACAGGTGGTCCCTACTTAATGAAACCAACCAGCTCACACAGACACCAAAAGATATTTATAAGATGAAAGCATTCAGTGCTACAATCCTACAAAAGAAAAAAGATACCCTTTGTGCCACAGTTCAGCTCTCCAAATCTCAAATTTTACAGTTTTCCAGAGACTTCCTAAATTCATGACTCAGCTGCCTGATAATGAGAATAAAGTATTGCACACTCAGAATAAACAGCCCACCACTCTGCTGGGCTAAGCCCAGACTGGGCCCTTCAGGCAGGATAATCCTTCAGAATATCTGAGGCTTTGAGGCATGAGCCATCTTCCAAGAATACTTAAGAGAACTAAGGGGGATGTCAATTTGCAGTTTCTCAAGTGTGCTGCTGGTCTCTGCCTTTTATCAGGAGAAATGGCAGCATTCTGTCAATGTTCAAAAGCTGCTCTATCTCAACTTCTGTTATAATAAAGTTGACTGTGAACTTTCTAAAGAGGGTGCATGCAGGGTAAGGATCTGAAAAAACACAGAAAGCAAATCTCCAAGCTGGGGGCAGCCAATCTGGGAAGAAATCATAAGTGATACACAAGCCCAAAGGCACCCAACAGACAGCAGTTAAGCCTCTTGACAAGCTTGCCTCCAAATAGAAATTGAAAGAGAGTCATGGAAGTAGCATCATCTCTGGAGGGGTAAAGGAACTAAGTACCATAGGAGATGGAATATGGCCTTACACTAATCCAGGCTCCATAATTAAATTACAGAACCATGACAGCAAAGGAAGACGGTATTCAAAAATAGCAGGTGCCTCTTGGAGAGTTTTTGCCAGAGAGACTTTTGTAAGGCATCAGGCTGATAGCCGTGGGATGAAAACATCAGTAAAGCTCACCAAAGGAGATAAGAACAAGATGGTGCTGCTTTTCTAGCCCTTGAACAAGTACTGGCTCCTAAGTAGTATTAATTTCCTCTGGGATACTTCAGCTGTGCACACACTTTGTTGATGAAAGGATGGTCACAGGCACAGAGTAGTCCTGGCAGCACAAATGACTACCCACCTGCCTGTATCAATATACCTCCCAGCTATAGTGCATCTCAAAGCTGGACCAGAGAGATGACTTCAAAAACAATGCCCATGCAGCATGAGGTGCTGATGACAGAGTTGGGTTCCAGAGTCAGATGGACCTGATGATCATTCAGTACTACAACTTAGTATCATGTGATTTTAGGGAAGTTACTAAACCCATCCAAGCTATGGGATATTATTCATCTGTGAATACAGATTGTAATATAGCCAACATCAGAGCAGTATTTTAAAGAATAAATGGCTCTGTGATGAGGCAATCATCTCACAGCATGGGACAAGGTAAAAAACTTGAAATGGGCTCACTGTCAGGTGCCTATCAGCTGCCATTTGCCTGCCTCTTGCCTGTCCATTGCCTACCTTACTCCTATCCATCACCCAACACTCGAGGTTCACCTCCCAATCATCCAACAACAGTCAGCAAACTGATCGCCAACTGACAATGGAGCACCAGCTGCCTGCTGCTGCCTGGAAGTTCACTGTTACAGTACCTGCAGGTTTGGTTACACGTGGCTGCCGCCATTTTGAGACAACAGCCAGGCCCTGTAGGACCCCTGGCCCGACTGACTGAGTCTTGTCTCCAGGATAACTCAGCCCGACCGATCACTCCCTGCCTCTGGGGCCCTCACATCACCTGACTGCTGGCTGCTGCCAGGACCCCTAGACCAACTGACTGTGCCCTATCACCAGGACCCCAAACCGACTGATTGCACCTGGTCTCCAGGATCCCACAGCCACACCAAACACACCAGACCTTCAGGACCCCTGCCGGACCAACTGCATCCCGTCTCCAGGACCTACAGCAGACCATGTCCACCCCTGAGCTACAGCTCCCCATTTGCCAACACATTTTGAAGCCAGAGTGGCCATCTTGGATAATCCTGGAAGCCATAGCTTTGGCTTGGGACAAATCCCATCCTGAGACGCATGCTGGAGGCTTGAAGCTCATCCTCAGGTACCTCTCATGCATCAGGCCACTGAACACTGGGAGGTTTCATTAGTATATGACTGTTATACAGTAGATTTTCTTTTTTCTCCTTTTCAAAAAAAATTAAGTTTTTCTGTCTTTACTTTTCTTGTTATCTTTTCCTTTTGTTTATCTGTTCCCTCAGAGTCTTTTTCTTCCTTTTTTGCATGCTAACATTCGATTTCTTTTGATTACACTCTCACCCTTTCTATTTTTAGAATTTCTGTATATTCTTTTCTTATCCCATTAACAGCCACATTCTACATCCTTCTGCATCCTCATTGTCCTCCATTAGAAACTGCAGAATTTATTGCAAACTTGTGTGTTTTAACCAAGATAATATTTGAAATCATTTTGTTTATTATGACAATTTTGTTATTGTCCTCATAGGGGATATTTGGGCTCAGATTGCATAGTGACTGAATTAGGTACTGCTAATATTGATCTCCCATTAAAGAAAGGGTTTTGGAAACCTATAGGGCCAATATAAGCTTATAGGGGGAAATCTTCAATACCCCAGATCTGCACAGCTAGAGGGGAAGATACATGAACAACATGAAAAAACAAGGGAAGAAAATGATCCAAACAAATCTAGATTCCATGTTAATAGAATGCAATGACAGTATGTTAGAAGAAATGTCAGAAAAGGACTTCAGATTATAAATGATGGAGATGATTCACAAAGCAAAGGATGAGATAAGAGAGCATATGCAGGCAATGAATGATAATACCAATAAGCTGAAAGAGCACATGCAGAAAGCAAAAGATCATTTCAACAAAGAGATAGAGATTCTCAAAAAATAAAAAAAAATAAAAACAAATGAAAATCCTTGAAATGAAGGACACAATAAACCAAATAAAAAACTCAATGGAAAGCATCACCAAAAGACTAGACCACTTGGAAAATAGAACCTCAGATAATGAAGACAAAATATTTAATGTTCAAAATAAAGTTGCCCAAACAGAGAAGATGGTAAGAAATCATGAACAGAATCTCCAACAACTATCGGACATCATGAAAAGACCAAATTTAAGAATTATTGGGATTGAGGAAGGCACAGAGATACAGAGATACAAAACAAAGGAATGAACAATCTATTCAATGAAATAATATCAAAAAATTTCCCAAGCCTGAAGAATGAAATGGAAAATCAAATACAAGAGGCTTACAGAACACCAAATGCACAGAATCACAACAGATCCACATCAAGGCACATTATAATGAAAATGCCTAACATTCAAAATAAAGATAGGATTTTGAAGGCAGCGAGAGAAAAGCATCAGGTTACATATAGGGGCAGACCAATACGGAGAGCAGCTGACTTCTCAACCCAGACTCTAAAAGCTAGAAGGGCCTGGAAAAACATATTTCAAGCTCTGAATGAACATGGTTGCCAACCAAGAATCCTATACCCAGCAAAACTAACCTTCAGATTTGAAGATGAAATAAAATACTTCCATGATAAACAAAAGTTAAAAGAATTTACAAATAGAAAGCCTGCACTACAGAATGTTCTCAACAAAATATCCCATGAGGAGGAAATGAAAAACAACAATGTAGGTCAGCAAAGGGAGGAACTACCTTAGAGAAAATCCACTCAAAGGAGAAACCAAGCCAACTTAAAAACCAAAAATAAGCCAAATGACTGGGAATACAAAACATTTCTCAATAATAACCCTGAATGTTAATGGCCTAAACTCATCAATCAAAAGACATAGACTGGCAGAATGGATTAAAAAGAAAGACCCAACAATATGCTGCCTGCAAGAAACTCATCTCATAGAAAAAGACATCCACAGACTAAAGGTGAAAGGATGGGAAAAAACCTACCACACACATGGACTCAGTAAATAGTGGGGGTTTCCATCCTTATATCAGATAAAGTGGACTTCAAGCCAAAGTTAGTCAAAAGGGATAAAGAAGGACATTTCATACTGCTTAAGGGAATCATAAATCAGGAAGATATAATGATAGTAAATATTTATGCACCAAACAATGGTGCATCCCTGTACATCAAACAAATCCTACTCAATTTCAAGAATCATATAGACCACAACACAATAATTTGGGGTGACTTTAATGCACCGTTGTCACCACTGGATATATCTTCCAAACAAAATCCAACCAAAAAAACCATAAAACTCAATAACACAATCAATAACCTAGACTTAATAGACATATATAGAATATTCCATCCATCAATGAGCAGATACACTTTCTTCTCAACAGCACATACAACCTTCTCAAAAATAGACCATATGTTATGCCACAAAGCAGCCCTTAGGAAATGCAAAAAACTAGAGATACTGCCTTTTGTTCTATCAGATCATAATGGACTGAGAGTAGAAATCAATAACAAAATAAAAAGGAACTTACTCCAGAACTTGGAGGCTAAATAATATGCTATTGAATGAAACATAGATAACAAAAAACATCAGGGAGGAGATTAAAAAATTCTTAGAGGTCAATGAGAACAAAGATACAGAATATCAAAATTTCTGGGACACTATGAAAGCAGTAGTAAGAGGAAAATTCATTGCATGGAGCACATTCCACAAAAGAATGAAAAGCCATCAACTAAATGACCTAACATTACAGCTCAAAGCCCTAGAAAAAGAAGAACAGAATAACAGCAAAAGTAGTACAAGACATGAAATATTTAAAATCAGAGCTGAAATCAGTGAAATTGATACAAAAGAAACTATTCAAAAAATTGACAAAACAAAAAGTTGGTTCTTTGAGGAAGTAAACAAAATAGACAAACTCTTAGCCACACTAACAAAGAGAAAGTGAAAGAAGACTCAAATTTTGAAGATACATGATGCAAAAGGAAATATCACGACAGACACCACTGAGATACAGAACATAATGAGAAGCTACTTTGAAAATCTGTATTCCAACAAAATAGAGATTACCAAAGACATTGACAAATTTCTAGAGACATATGCTCCTCCCAAAGTGAACCAGGAGGACATACATGATTTAAACAGATCCATATCAATCAATGAAATAGAAGAAGCCATTAAAAATCTACCATCCAAGAAAAACCCAGGACCAGATGATTTCTCAGTTGAGTTCTACAAGACCTTCAAAGAAGAACTCATTCCAACACTTCTCAAGGTATTCCAGGAAATAGAAAAGAAGGATACCCTACCGAACTCATTCTATGAAGCTAATATCACACTCATACCCAAACCAGGAAAAGACATATCAAGGAAAGAAAAATTTAAACCAATATTCTTGATGAATATAGATGCAATGATCCGTAGCAAAATATTGGCAAATCATATCCAAAAATACACTAAGAAAATTGTGCACCACGATCAAGTGGGGTTCATTCACGGAATCAAGGATGGTTCAACATACGCAAATCAATAAATGTAATCCATCATGTCAATAGACTTAACTTATGATTCTTATCATATGTTTTTTCAATTGACACAGAAAAAGTGTTCAAAAAAGCACAACACCCCTTCATGCTCAAAACACTACAAAAAATAGGGAAAGTAGGAAAATACCTGAACATTGTAAAGGCTATTTATGCTAAGACCTTGGCCAACATCATTCTTAATGGAGAAAAACTGAAACCATTCCCTTTAAAAGCAGGAACAAGACAAGGATATCCTCTTTCATCACGTCTATTCAAAATTGTTCTTGAAACTCTAGCCAGAGCAATTACGCACACTAAAGAAATTAAAGGGATACGAATAGGAACAGAGGAACTTATGCTGTCACTATTTGCAAATGACACTTAGAGGATCCAAAAACTGCCTCCAGAAAACTTCTAGACCTCATCATTGAATTCGCCAAAATAGCAGGCTATAAAATCAACATGCATAAATCTAAAGCATTTTTATACACAAGCAATGAAACAGCTGAAAGGGAAATGAGAAAACAACTCCATTTACAATAGCCTAAAAAATATAAAATACTTGGGAATCAATCTAACCAAAGAGGTAAAAGATCTCTACAATGAAAACTACAAAACATTGAAGAAAGAAATTAAGGAAGACCTTAGAAGATGGAAAGATCTCCCAGATTCTTGGATAGGCAGAATTAATATTGTCAAAATGGCCATATTACCAAAAGTGCTACACAGATTCAATGTAATTCAAATTAAAACCCCAATGATGTAACTTACAGAAATACAGCAAGCAATCATGAAATTTATCAGGAAGAATAAGAAACCCAGAATAGCTAAAGCAATCCTTAGCAGGAAGAATCAAACAGAGAGTATCACAATACCAGAACTTCAACTATACCACAAAGCAATAGTAAGAAAAACAGCATGGTGTTGGCACAAAAATAGACAGGTAGATAAATGGTACAGAATAGAGGACACGGACACAAACCCAAATAAATACAATTTTCTCATACTAGAAAATGGTGCCAAAAATATGCAATGGAGAAAAGATAGCCTCTTCAACAAATGGTGCTTGGAAAACTGGAAATCCATATGCAACAGAATGAAACTAAACCCTATCTCTCACCTTGCAGAAAAATCAACTCACAATGGATCAAGGGCCTTGAAATCAGACCAGAGACCCTGCATCTCATAGAAGAAAAAGTAGGTCCAAATCTTCAACTTGCTGGCTTAGGATCAGACTTCCTTAACAGGACTCCCATAGCACAAGAAATAAAAGCAAGAATCAATAATTGGGATAGATTTAAACTAAATAGCTTTCTCTCAGCAAAGGAATCTATCAGCAATGCAAAGAAAGAGTCTACAGAGTGGGAGAAAATATTTGCCACTCATACTTCAGATAGAGCACTAATTTCCAGAATATATAAAGAACTCAAAAAAGTCTACACCAAGAATACAAATAACCCAATCAACAAATGGGCTAGGGATACAAGCAGACCGTTCACTGAAGAAAATGTACAAGCAATCAACTAACATATGAAAAAATGTTCACCATCTTTAGTAATAGGAGAAATGCAAATCAAAACTACAGTACAATTCCATATCGCCCCAATTAGAATGGTGATTTTCAAGAATGTAAACAACAATAGGTGTTGGCGAGGATGTGGGGAAAAAGGTACTCTCATACATTGCTGGTGGGGTTGCAAATTAGTCCAGCCACTCTGAAAAGCAGCATGGAGATTCCTTAGAAAACTTGGAATAGACCTACCATTTGACACAACTATCCCACTCCTCAGCCTATACCCAAAGGATTTAAAATCAGCATACTATAAAGATACAGCCACATCAATGTTCATAGCTTCTCAATTCACAATAGCCAGACTGTGCAACCAACCTAGATGCCCTTCAATTGATGAATGGATAAAGAAACTGTGGTATATATATACAGTGGAATATTACTCAGCTATAAAGAATAATCAAATTATGGCATTTGCAGGCAAATGGATGAAATTGGAGAATATTATGCTACGTGAGATAAGCCAAACTCAAAAATCCAAAAGACGAATGATCTCACTGATAAGTGGATGATGTCACATAATGGGGGATGGGAGGGGGGAAAGAATGGAGAAAGGTGGGACTGTATGAGGGAAAAGAGAGTTGGGAGGAGTGGGAGGAAGGAAAAAAATAATGGATTGAATCAAACATTATTACTCTCTGTAAATGTATGAAATGCAAATGGTACACTGTTACTCCATGAACAAACAGAAACAACATGTATCCCGTTTGTTTAAAATAAAAATAAATTTAAAAAATCTTCAAATGATTTTAATCACTATTAAAGAAATAATGATTAAATGAATAAAACATGGATGTGGCCATCAAGAGGAAACACCAAAGGCTATCCATGCATAGAAACTCCTAAAAAGATTGGCCAGCAACACTTAGGGTTTTCTGTTTCATGGTTTTTATTTTGTTGCCCCAAGTTGGGGGGAGTCTTGTCTCTTTCATCTGGTCTTGGCAAGCAGGTAGGAGAACAAAGGTCACATAACTAGCACAGAAGAGAAGCTGGAGCTCTCAGGGAGCCACATGCTCTGTTCTCTCATCTAACCACAGATATGCTAGCTTCGGTCACAGCTGAAGACATCACCAACTGTGCTCCAGAACCCCTTCACTATGGCTTCACCTTTTTGTAAGGTTTACAAAGAAGCAGGCTTTCATGTCAAGAAAAGGAGTGTGAGAGCAGGCCCCAGCTGCCTAGAGCAGCTTCATGGCAGAGTTGCAAACAGCAGATGCGACTTCTGGAAAGCTCCTGTGAAATCAAGAAATAGTCCCTTCCACCCAGGGTCAAGGACCAGCCCTTCCCAGCTGCCTCATTTCCAGACCACCTTTTGAGAGTGCTCAGGTTCATCCAGTGGACAGTCCTGCTGGTTTCCCATAACCTTTCCTCAAGGGAATTGATTGCAGCCTTATTAAGCCCCAATTCTGGTCTCTGTGGAGTTGCAGATCTTCATTAAGTGTGAGAAGTTTGATGACCTTTGAAATCCAGTAGTCATAGACTTGAACCATGGTTTTCCCCCTCCTTAGCAGCATAACCTTGGGTAAATCCAAAAGCTCTGCACCTCAGTTTCCACACCCATAAAAGGAAAATGTAAATGGTGCCCATAATCATAGGTTTTTTTGAGTCTTGAATGAGATAATATTCAAGACACACTCACGTGATAGCACAAATGCTCTGTGGAGAAACTTAGCTGGACTCAGTGCTGCACTTAAAAAGTATTAAACCAGACCTGTTCACTCAGATAGATACCTAGGGTTTAACAATTCATCCACATGGGGAAAAATCCTCATCATCTCCATCTGAACTACACGGTATTTACAAAAGTATTACAACATATTTGAATTTAAAGATAAAGGACCCACCTTAACTTGTCCCCTCCATCTATAACTCTAATTCAAAATTTACACCCACAATTATAGACACTGACCATTATGTTATTAGTGTAATATTTCTGGCCATCATGCTTGATTCCATCTTTTGGAATTCCATTCTATGTCTCTTTATCCTAGTTCTGATCTTCCTGTCTTCCAGATATCTATTACCTAAACCATTTCTACAAGTTTTCTTATTTGGTCATTTATGTGTTAACCAATACTAAACCATCCAACTTTCACTAGTCTGTGTTTACAGTAGTCCATGCTTGTACTAGTCTAAGCCTGGAGACACAATAATGACCAAGAAAAGTATCCAGCATCTCTGATCCTCAGAAAGTCTAAAATCAATCAAGAAAAGTAGATGTTTCAGTGAGAAAATCAGTACATGATTGGGGTGATACTAGCTTAAATCAGGTAAAAATAACTTGGTCTAGAGTAAATGGAAAAGATTGATAGAGGACATTTTCCAAGAGGAAGTGACATTTAAGTAAGACTAAAAGAATGACTGGGAATTATCAGGTGAAGAAGAGAGGAAAGAGCATTTTGATAAAGACAATCCAACACTCCATCTTGACCATTGCTTCAGGGCCAGTTCAGGTTTCAGCAGCCCAGCAGTCCTAGTCATCACTGCCATTTAGAGTTAACATTTTGTTGAAATTGCTGCCCCTCTCAAGAACCAAAACCTCTTCAGGTACCTCCAATTCACTCAGTGAAAGATGGAAAAAATATGGGTTGTCCTGAAAAACTCAAACTCTGTGCCTGCAAACTCGGGTGGGTAGTTGTTGATCATTGCCAGAGTAAGCCCACAGAAATGAAGAGTCCCTTTCTTTCTTTTCTTTCAAGGGACAAACCCAAGACTGCCTTCAAGACTAGGCAGAGAATGACCCAGTGAACAAGACATGCCATTTCTTTTCCTGCCAAATAAAATGGACTTTCCCAGTTTACACTCTAGATAAAAATGTAATACTTCAGTTTATAATTTCAATTTCACAGCTGACTGGCATCTGCAGAGACAGAGAATTTTAATAAAATTGCAGAAGCATTTAGTGCAATGACTGGCAGATGGGGAAATGGTTTGTAGCAACTCCATTTTTCTGATTATGTGAACAAAATATGTCATGCGCTTTTCTAATGCATCAACACTGTTTAATTTATAATTTAAATTTGATTACTAAAAACAGAGTTTAGGACTTTTGGGGGGCAATGCTGTTTATCACCTGAATGGTCTAATAATAGATAGATCCCTTTCCCCATTCCAATCAGACAAATTAGCATTCCAACTTCCATACTTAATAAAGTTACACGGAGAAATTTTGAAAATTGAGTGCAACATTGCATCAGTAAATTATTTATGCACACTTGATTTGGAAATTAAACAACAATGAAGTATTCTTTAACTATAATAGAAAGACCTTTAAAGAAAAAGTAGGCCTATTGGGACATTATGAAACTAAAAGTCATTATTGATAGAAAGGAATGAGGCTTGTGAGTACCAATTGTAGGGAAAGTAGCCACTCAACTGTTTAAAGAGGAAATGCTTTGGTACCTTCCAACCAAAACCCAGTCAGCCGTCAATACCTTCTAAGTGGTCACACTGAAGAAAAAGCTAATGATAATCATAAAGCTAGATGTGAATGGTGTTTGCTTGCAGCTTCATCCTGGAACACTGGCCAAGTTTCTTGGGCCTAAGTTTCAATCATGAAACACTAAAATATGCAGCAGTGGTTTTCAAGTGCTGCCACTTGGTGTATATGCCAACTGACCGTGTAAGTATCAGAATTTCTGTTGTTGCTGTTATTCTTGCTTTTAGTACTGATTCTTGGATTCCTGGGCTCCAAACACCAAAGACCCTCATTCAGTGGCACTGAGGTAGGGCCTCATAATTGACTTCCAAAAAGTTTCCCGGGGACTGGATTTGGGATCCACAGGGCTACCTGCCTTCCAAGTCTAAACTGTGATCTTCCAAAGATACAAGGAGAAGCCCAAGGCACAGACTTGTAATTTACAAATCCTGGTAAATGCCCAAGTACATTTTTAGTTAACTGACTTTGCAACTGTCTGCAGACATTATGAAATGAGGCATCCTGTCATTTGAAGCACTGATGTAGGCTTCTTTACTTGAGTTTGGTAATTCTTCATGTCTTCAGACCCAGTTGCACAGCTACACGAATCCTGTATGAGCCACCAGCAGGCTCCACTGAGCAGAGAGGAGAATCCAAATTAAAAGTCAAGAGCTATTGGAACAAGAGAGTAAGAACAGAGAGCAGTATATATGGAGAAAAGGCTGCATTTCTTGGAGCCATGACAATAACTGGAAGCTATTGAAGATAAATGAAATGTACCTAGAGGAAAATTGTGCTTTGTCCCAAACCAAAAAGCCAGATGTTCCCTGTCAATGTTGAGGCAACTTGTACCTGGAGGTCCCTAAATTGTGTTCCCAGCTACGTGCTTTCCAGCCTTTAAGGAGGTTTAATATACAAATTCTCTCAAGGGTAAGAAATATCCTAAGCTGCATAATTTCTCATCTAAAATCCTCATGAATCATCTAAATGCCTCATTTTGACAGACTAGAGAGGGGCCCTAAAAGAAAGAGCTTCATGGGCTGGGGAGATAGCTCAGCTAGTAGAGTGCTTGCCTTGCAAGCACAAGGCCCTGAGTTCGATCAGCAGTACTGCAAAAAAAAAAAAAAAAAAAGAAAAGAAAAAAAGAAAGAAAGAGCTTCAGAATGAGCAGAGAGAGGGAAAGAGGCAGGCTTCCTATGAGGTGGCAGGAGGGAAGCAACAGGGAGACCTGTGAGAGAGGCACTGAGTTCCATTTCAAATATTTTCTGAGAACAGCCTTGCCAATCCATGATATAAGGAAAATGTCACTTTGTGCCTTCTCAGAAGGCTGGTGAGATTACGCTTGATTTTGACTTGGTGCATTCCAGACCTACAAAGAAATTAACTGCATAGGTCCACTATGGTCACCTCTCACCTGGGCCAGTTAGGATGTCAAGTATTGCTGATGATTGGCAGGAGATCACTTAAAGAATGCCATTTTCATCATTTTGTCACTTGACCCACTGCCAGTGGACTCTCCCCAGCCTGTTTCCTGCCTCATTAGTTGCCATGGATGCATCCCTTTATCTAAATGACATTTTAGTCAACATCTGCCCTGCCACCACCCCACAGAGGAGTGTGAGTTCTCCAAGGAGGATTTGGAAAACATCCTAACCTGTTCCATTATAACTATTATTGCTTCTGGTGTAGTTTTAAGTTCATGTGACATCTACATTTCTTGTTAGGGATTCATATAATAAGACCAATGAGTAAAGTAAATTGGGCCTTAGAAAAATTTCCAACTTGGTATCCCCAAAGCAGGTTTATAAATGCAGAGTGCAAGAACATGACTAACTCTTCAAAATGAGATTCTGTCACACAGAGTAACTGCTCATGCCAGGCACTATGCTACACCCAATTTGTGGTCATTTTTAATTTTTGTAACTTATGAGAGGTTGGATTATCCCAGTCACACAGATGAGTAGATGGGGGTCAGAGTGGTTAGAGATCCATGGACACCTTCACCTACACAGTAGTTGCTGATATGGCCCAGGTCTTTCCTCTGAGGTATACATCCATCAACTCATTTAATCCTCACAATAATGTAGCAAGTAGGCTTAATTGACCCCATATTACACCTGACCGTACTGAGGCACAAAAATGTCAGGCAACTCTGTAGTTCTATGCAACTAGTCTGCACCATAACCAAGAATCAGACATGCTCTATTTGCCCTTGGGTCTGTATGCTTAGCCCCACCTCTGTTTTACTCTTGAATGTCATTTTATCATAATGATAGCAAATAGAAATGTCACTCAAGATAAATTCAAATGTTTTCCACCCATTTCACCTAAACATGTGTGCTTTCAATACAGACCAGAATGTAAATTCTTCAATGGCACAGACCTAGATCCAAGCAAGTGTTCAAGTTAAGTGCTAAAATCATGGATGCTTACTAACCAGTTGACAACTGATTTGAGGCTTCATATTACAGTCCTTTCTTAACTGCATTTAAGAACATTAATGCACAATTAAACCTCAGTTCTATACACCTCATACAGGCAGAGGTCCTTAGTGCTGAAAGATGGACCAGAGTTAGCCAGCAGGAAACTACCACAGGGTAGGGGAATGGAAGAGAAAGGAAAGAAGAAGGAGGAAATAGTAAAGGAGTAGGAAAGTCATATATCCCAGGAATTCTGTTCAGGCATCCTACATAGTTTATTGAGCTTAACCCTCATAGTAATCATTAAGATATATAATAATACCCCAAGGCTATATTGCTTATATGCAGAAAAAATCAAAACTGAACTCATGCCTATCCAAACTCGAAGAGCAAGTTCTTTCTTTTCATTACCCTAAAAGTGCCTCCTCTAAGTTCACTTCCTCAATTTCACTTTCATTAAGCTATAAAAAAAGAAAATAAATTGACCAACCTCTCTGTGTCCCTTTGCTCATCTATAAAGATAACAATATTTTTCTCAGTTTTTTTGAAGATTAAATGAGAAAATATCTGCAAAGCACATCAAACTGTGCTGGGCACATGATGTCCACCCAGTTATCAGTGCTACTCATGGTGATGGAGTGATGATGAGAAGGAAGATGTGCCAGGAACTGCACTAAGTGCAGGTGTTAAAATTGAACCTTAGACCAGTGTAGACTAAAACACTCCCTGAGCATCTCCAGGACCAGCAGGAGGTGTTATGGAGCTGAGCAGCACTTCTCAAACTGGAATAAAATTCACCTGGGCATCTTGTTAAAATGCAGATTCTGATCTGGTATGTCTGGCAGGGTACCTGTATTCTGCATTTCTAGCAAACTCCCTGGCCCAGAGACCACAGTGTGAGTAGCCAAGACCTAGAGAACTGCTTTCCTATTTCCTAGTCTCTAAATTTCCCCCTCTCAAGTGCTTGAGATAACAGCAAGTCAGGGGAAAAGAAATCATCTTCAACAACCAAATGTCAAATAAATTAAAGTCTGAAGCACTGAAACTATAAAAGCTATTGAAGTCAGCTTTGCAGGGCTCCTGGGATTGAAAATCCTTTCTGCATATTCTCCTGGCAGCCAGATAATCACCAAGAAGTGTGAATGCCTTCATTTTCCTGTCCATACTCCTTCATCAAAGAAGCAAGGATGAATCTGTGTGGCTCCAGGTCCAATTAGAAGGCTTAGCCCTGCAATCTATTGAAATTCCCAAACGTATTCCCAGAAAAGGGATAGTCCATTTACGTTTGTTGGAAGATTCAGAGTCTTTCTCCACTCACTTGGTTCCTTTGAACTGACCCTCTTAGCTGATTTCTTCCCCCACCAGCAGCGTTCTAAAGTAATTCACACTATCATGAAGATAGATGTTACATAGTTCATTTGTTATTAGGTGACCACAAAAAATGGCACAGATTCAGATAAGCAACTGGAATCAGACCATGCAACAGCCTCCAAGACCCTCCTCATTCTGAAATAACATTGCTTAAGATAAATTAAGATAAAAGAAGTTTATTGAGGGGCCACTATTCTTTCTATGAAATGCTGGTCTTGTATGGAGTTGGGCCATAGAATTTGAGGAATATTTCAAGCATGACTCTGAAAGACATGATTCCACCAAATATTTTATGAGCTTTAAAATTACAGTAAGTTACCCAGTCACTTATTTCAAGTGTCCTCTTCTCAAGCACAGCATCAAGACCACCCACACTCAAAGGATGGAGGGAAAGCAGGGGGAAGAGATCAGGCACAAGGGACTTGCACCCTAAACTCTTGGAGATAGCAGTCAGGGATCCCATCTGGTCTTTGTACTTCATGGGTTTGATAACTTGTCATGGGTACTCTGAAGGAACAAGGCTACCCTGAAATTAAACACTGGATTTTGCCTGCTTTTCACTCACTTATCCCTTCTTGCAGGGTGTACCCTAAGTGGTCTCATTCAAAGCATAGAGAGAATGTGCATTGGTTAAGAACATGTGCTCATTGATTCAATTTTTTGGGCCCTCACAGTAACTATCAGTGTGATCCTGGATACATGTTAGCTCTTCTTAGTCTTGTTTTACTTATTCATGAACTGGAATTAACAAAGGCAAAATTTTCTAATGTTACTGTAACAATGAAATAAGAAAACACATTTATAAAGTGCTTAGCACAATGCCTGGCACATATAAAAAAATATTACTGCTCTGCCTGATCAAGCTTCCCAGTTGTCAGTAAAAAAGGAAGCAAAATTTGCAAGTTTCTGTCCCTGTAACCATCTTGCAGGCTTCATGTAGATGTTAAGCCACAGGATGATTAATAATATAATTCAACATGCAGAGATCTATGTTGCTTCATTCTTTGGGCCTCATCCTCTCTATTTTTGAAACAAGGTGATTGTATTAAATTGCTTACCTTTTCAGTACAATAGGGACCAGGTTGGTATTATTGAGCAATTTTCCAGAGATGCAAGCAAATCACCCAAAGACCCCCTCAATGAAGTCATGATGGAGACTGAGTCTGAGGGTTAAGTGGCAACTCTATCATGCTACTTTGCCTGGCAATGTGCATATACCTCAACCCATCCCCTTATAGGAAGGGAATACAATGCAACAGACATTGTCCCAGGTGCTTAATGGTCAGGATGCTTAGGTGGGAGAGCTGTGGCCCCAGAACCAAGAGACTCAGACCAGTAACAGTACCAAGTCAGGTATCTTCATAATTCAAGAGTGTGAAGACTGGTGGTGTCATGAACCATAAGTTATGTTTGGTTTCTAATGCCACAAAAAATTTTGGTGATGCCCTTCAATGTAGCTGCCATGGACCCCACTCATAAGTAAAGAATAACAACTGCAGTAACTCCTGTGATGACAACTACCTGTACTGCCACAAATGCTCAGATGTCTACTCTGCACCAAGGACATACCAACTACACCAAATCCTTTCTATGGCAATTCCCTGAATTGGGTGTTGTTATCCTCAGTGGGCTGTAACCTCAGTCCTCTTCCTGGTATGGCTTCTTGTAACAGCAGCTGTCTCACTCACAGTTTTTTTAGTCTGAGATGTTATACTTACCCAGATGAACCCTTTCTGACCATGGCTATTTAGACCCTAAACTAGAACTTGTTCCAGAGAAGTCAATTTCATGGACTGGCTGAAAATAAGATCAACTTAACACATTAAATTCTACAAGGTTTCTCACTCAGTTTGTCCATTACAATCACCACCTGGTGATGGTTTTAAACACAGGTGCCAGGCTACTCTGCAGACCCATTAAATCAGGCTGAGAGGAGGTGGGCTGCGTACGAGTATTTTGCAAAGCTCACCCTTTGGTTCTGACAGGAAGCCAAGGTTGAACATTGCAGTTTTAGAGTAATGGTTCTCAAAGTTTGGTCACAAAGCAGCAGCAGAAGCATCTCTTGGAAATGTGTTATAAATACATATTCTCAGATCCCAGTCAACAACTACAGAATCAGAAGTTCTGTTGAATGTGCCCAGAAATCTTCATTTGAATAAGTCCCTGTATGGTTCTGATGGACACTACCATTTGACCACCATGGTTCAAGATCCCTGTTTCTCAAAATGTGTTCCATCACCCTGCAGCACTGGGATCATTTCTAAACTTGCTACAGATCCTGACCCAATCTGTAGTTAATGAATCAGAATCCAGCCAGGTCTGGTGCACATGCCTGTAATTCCAGTGATATAGGTGGCTGAGGTAGGACAGCAAGTTTGAGGACAGCCTCAGCAACTTAGCAAGACCATTTCTCAAATTTTAAAAAGGGTGTAGGAGTGGCTAGGAATATAGTTTAGTGATAAAGCATCCCTGTGTTTACTCCCTAGTATGAACACAAATATTTTTTAAAAAGAATCAAAATTAGCATTTTAATAATGTCTCCATGTGACTTGTATGCACAAAAGTATCTGAGAAATACAGGGGGGGGATCTTTCTGAATGTTGGTGGAAGAAGTCAAAGTCGGTAACAATGATTCTCAACCAAATTGAGTTGTGTTCCGTCTAAAGAGAACTTATCAGAACCACCTGAATTGCTCATTCAATCTATTTGTACAGACATCCAGGAACTTCAGGAGGCAAGAATCACTGCCACCAATGAGAATATGTGTGTTTCTCCATGTAATCAGATAGAAAGATAGGATTATAAAACAGAAATTTAGAGAAACTGGTAGGAAAGCAGGTTGACATGGCAAACTGGAGATATAAAAAAGTAGAGGAAAATAGGGATAAAAAAGAACTACACAGACAGTAGAGAGATGCAGACACCATAAGGGAGAGAGCAAATAAAAAGAAGCTGACCCTTAGAATTGCCCCTGAATCTTCTTTCTTCCCAGCTTGGGTACCAGCTCAGCTGTATCCTCACAACAAACAGATTTTTTGAGATGGTTTGAAAGGGTCTCTACCCTCTAACTGAAACTGCCATTAACCAGTGATGAGTTCTGCTTCCTCAAGTGTTAAAGTATAACATCAGAGAAGCACACCAAAGCAAGCATATTAAGCACGTTTATTTAAAGGTAATATACATATTTCTCCCTGGAGGGAGAAAGGACCGGGGCTGATGTTCTAGAGTCCCAAGAAGTGAGTATGCCATACATCTTTTATAGTTTAAGTTCTCTTTTGTTCTCCAGTTCTCTCCCCCATTATCTCTCCTTCCTGCCTACTTGACTAGGCCCAATTTTTCAGGTGAGATGCAAAAAGTGAGAAGCTGATGGGCAGGGGGAGGGCCAAAGTGATTCAGCCAGGTGAGGGCCCAAGGGACAGTAATTAGCTGCTGTTGCCTGTGGTCCCTGACAAGTGCAGGTAAATTTGGTAATCAATGGGTTCCTGAGATCCTTGACATTCCCTTCTCCCAGGGGAAGTCTCCAACTTCCAGAGGCAGATGGCTTTTATGGCCTCCATTTTCTAAATTTGACTGGATCCCCTATTTCTATACTAATTGCATGTCCCCAATTCTGGCTTCATAACTACAAGTGATTGTTTTGTGCTGTGACCATCCAAAGGTGCTCACTGTGGCTGGTGAAAAAAGAAGGAATCCAGCTTCACAAGGAGGCCACATGTCACAGTCACATATTTTCCCTCCAAAAAACTACTCCATGTCCCCAACTCAAATAAATTCCAGGGAGAGAGAGAGAGATCAACAGCAAATGGTGGCTAAATAGTAGGAAATGCTCAAATGTCCCCGTTACACAGAAATTTGGGGAAAGGTTGTAGCAAGTAGGTTCCCAGGTGCCCACACATCTTCTCTCCATTGTCAACACATCTGCTCTGTTTGCACCTCAGGCTTTGCCAAAATGTGATGGGGAGAATTTAGGGCCTGAGAGGAAAATACACAATAAGAAAAGAAAGTCATTTAAATAAGGTAAGCAATCTAAGATGTTATCCAAGAAAAAGGATTTGCCAAAATTATAGAAAATAATGTACATAACAAGAAAGCAACTCTCCTTCCCTGTTTTAGTGAAAATAAAGATCCCTATGGATGGTTTAATACATTATTTATACTGTTTAGTGGAGAATATCTGTATTCATCAGTTTTCAATCAGTATAACAAATTATCTGAGGCAATGAATTTATAAGGATAAAAGGTTCATTTAACTCATGGTTCTGGAGGGTCCAGTTTAAGGTTGGGTGGTGGTCTCACAGCTTTGGGGCTCTGGTGAGGGTGCCAGATGGCAATGATGCATGTCCAAGTACAGAGCTCACATCATGGGTCAGGAGGCAGAAAATAACTGAAAGACTTGGGTCCCATGATCAGTGTTTTTTTAAAATATTTTTTACAGACTGCATTTTACAGTCTGTAAAAATGAATATTGAATGAAAATGAATTTTTGATTCATTGTAAACAGATGGGGTACATCATTCTATTTCTATGCTTCTGCATGATGTAGATTCACACCACTCATGTACTCATACATGTACGTAGGGTCATGATATCTGTCTCATTCCACCATTTTTCATACCTCCTCTCTCTCATTTTCCTCTAAAGTTCCTCTATTCTTTTCTCACCCCGTGCCCCCCCTCCCCCATTATATATCATCATAGCACACCTACAGTGATGTAAGGACCTACCACTAGGCCCCACCTGCTAACAGTTCACAGTACCTCCCAACAGCACCACCCTGGGGACAAAGTATTTAAAATATGGACTTCTGGGGGAATTCAACATCCAAACTGTAGCAACACCCCTCAGCAAATGTGCAAGCTACAAAGTAATATTAAGAGATTCACTTATAAACAACATATTGACATATTGCAAAGTCTTGGACATTGGACCTGTATAATTCATGTACTCAGACAACTGCTTTACTAAATAAAGAAGGCTACTGTATTCACTGGTGTTTCAACACAGAGTATGCTAAACTGATAGGAGAATGCCTGCATTTCCACGAATGGCTAGTTCTCAGCCTGTCTGCTGCCTCAACTCACTCAACAGGTGGTTCAGACCCATAAGACGTGGCTGCACAATTCCCCAGGGACAAACTAAAATCATTTCCTTTTCTCTCTCAGCCTAAGAAATCATAACAGAACATCAGCATGGGAGATGAATAACCTTGGGTAAGCTCCAAATTACTTTTTAAATAAATCATTGGAACTTTAGAAAAATAACAATGTACTTTTCATTCATTCATTTAACAAATATTTGTGGAGCACATGAAAGTTACCAGATACCATGCTGAGGACTAAAGTGAAGTCAGTGAATAGGCTTTCTGCTTTATTTTATCTGGTATCCAGAAAATAATGCAAGAAAATAGAAAAAGTCAGATTATGTATTATCATATATATCTATATATAATGTGACCTCATTTCAGTACAAATGTATAAACCAAAATATTCATACATTTGCATATGTAAAAGATACACAAACCAAAAAAAAAGTTTCCCCTCTAAATCAGTGGTGAGAGAACTCTTTTTGGTGAGGGGCTGGATAGTAAATATCATCAGCACTGTTGAGTCATACACTTCTAATTGCAGCTACTTGATTCTGTGATCATACTATGAAGGCAACTATTGAACATTCAGGTATAAACAAGAGAGGATGGTTGTGTCCCAATAAAACTTTATTTATAAAAAAAAGATGGTAGGCCAGATTTGATCCTTAGGTCATAATTTGCCAATGTCTGCTCTGAATTATTAAAAGTAGCTTCCTTTAAAAGAGTAAGACTTGAGACAGATCATTGATTTATGAGAAGTTTTTTTAACCTCATATACTTCTGTCTTATTTGAATATTTTGTTCACCACCAAATCCTCAGTACCCTGCACAATGCCTGGCTCATTATAGACATGAACAAAGAGTCAAGAAATCAGCAAGTGAAGTCTGAAAACTCATCATACTTAAAAAGTATCACATTTATTCTCTAAATTTTTATTTGTTCTAATTAGTTGCATATGACAATACATTTATACATTTGGCAGATCATACACAAATGGAGTGTAATCTCTCATTTTTCTGTTTATACAAATTGTAGGATCACATGGGTTATGCAGTATTATTCTTAAAAATACAATTTTAACTTAAAATACAAGCATTAATTATAATAAACATAATAGGTGAAATACAGGACATGCTGGGGGTGCATAAAAGGAACCTCAGGCCCAGACCAAGAGAATCAATGTTAGGTTCCCCAGGAACCAGAACCCAAGTTCACTAAGGTCTGCCCTAGTCATATCAAAGAGAAGTTAGCCCTTGCAGTGCACAAGCAACACAGAATTAGCCACCACATATCTAGTAGTCCGGCTGACAATCAGTTAAGGTGGAAGGCTCAAAAATGTCTGAGTTTAAGTTCTATGCCAGCAAGGCACATGTTGAGCTCTTCAAACTACCCTCCCTGAACCCATGCTGGTCCAAACAGGACAAATGTCAGGACAAGAGTCTGACTCCTCCACTGAGTGTAATGGCATCCAGACTCATTCATGAATGGAAAAATTGAAAGACACTCATGTTTTCTGCTGAAGCAGACTTTTGAGAACAGTGAGAAATTATAGGCTTGAGCTCTGCCCTAAAATCCCATCTGTGGACGGATACTGGTCTGTAGCAAACAAATGATCCATCACGTGTTTCAAGAGAGCAACCTTCAAACAAAGAAAAGAAAAAACACTGACTCTTTCCTGGAAGCCCACGCCACACAGAACTCCCCAAAATCTGTCACTTATAAGGTCCCCTAAGGAGGGCCTTTAGAACTCACCTCTGTAACTTTCACCTTCCTTCAAAAGAAATTACAAATAAAGCCAAGATCTGCCATTGAAGTTATTTTTAAAGCCAAAATGAATAGGTGAATTGATTAAATAAAAATAGGACACAGGAAAATAGAGGGGAGATCAGTGGATGTGGAGAAAAGAACTAGCCAGAGGGAGGGAGAAAGGTAGGGAAAGAGCAAGGACTGGGAAAAGTACATTCTATGCATTGGTTGTTATGTCAAAATGAACCCCAGCATTATGTACAACTAAAATGCAGTAATAAAAAAAGATTTAAAAAATAGGTGACAATGTTTCCAGAATAGCATAGCATCTTCTTTGTAGTAAACACAGTTAACCAGAACCTGCATATTCATATACAAAAACCCTCTTTGAACATTAGTTAGTTCTCATTATCAATCCTAGCTCAGGAAGGGGAAAAATTCTTACTTTTCTTCAGGAATTTGTGTGTGGATCTTTAGCTTCACTAGCTGATGGTAATTTGAATACAAATGAAAGTTAAGAGGTGATGGGGAGAAATGTAACTAAGGATAGAGGGGTGTCCAGAAGTCTGCCATCATAAAACTAGATCCCTCTTTCAAAAGATTGGATCCATATGCTTCATAGACTGTGTTCAAGCTCTATTGAAGCACTCCATGATTGGTTCTGTCATTAGCTTAAGCCTCATTTGAAATTTATATGCCCCAGTCCTAATTCCTAGTGAGTCCAATGAAAGGCTGAACACACTCCAGTGTTGGGGAAATGGGATTCTTCCCAACTACAGAATGTCTCAGTCTGTCCATGACCTTGACTTTTCTTCCTGCTCTTTCTCAATAGTTCCCATGGAGTCTTAGGGGCTTCCAAGTCTTTGAAAGCCTTGAGGTCCTTCTGCATACAACACCATATTTGTCTCTTGGCATCACATCTACAGAACAACCCCTAGCAGCCAGGTTCCATTCTTAGCCCTCTAGTGGCAGCTAAACTGATCCCCAGCTAGCTTCCTTAAGGACTTTTGGGGTATTTTAGAGCTATTCCTTGTGAGAAAGACTGAAATATCTGTGTCATGTCCTGACCTGTCCTTCTCAACCTTGAGACTTGCCAATGATGGAGACAGTGGTGGAACAGAAGCAGGAAGGCAGAAAAAGGGGAGATGAGAATTGACACTACTCTCATCTCCCTGGAGGTACCACTGAGAGGAAAGAAGAGAACATTCCTGGAATCAACTGGTTCTCTGTTCTAGGTCCTAGTAACCCATACCTGAAGAGATAATAGGGGAAACAAAGAAGGTTATTTCTTAATGTCAAGATGACAGGAAGTAGGCGTGGGGCTGGAAACAAGTTCTAGCAGGAAGTAGGCTCTCAGAGCTCCACGGCCAGTCAGAGGACTGGTTCTCTGGGAGAGGACATGGCATCTGGAACATCTATCTCTCTACCATGCTAATTAGCCTCCAAATCCCTTAACTCTTCATAGAAATTTAATAGCAGCAATTTCATCTGAATCTCCAGCTTCCCTGGACCATTAATATGCTCAGTAGCTGTTAAATCTTTAAATTCCAGAAATACACTAGAGTGCAGAGGTAGGAGAGAATATTTCCCTTTTCATATTCCAGATATACCTCTTTTGGGATCTCTTGAGGTTGCATATTCTTTCTTTCTGTCTTGAACAAGAATATTATATTTAATCAGGTCTCCAACATGGCTAAATAGGAATGATGGCCTTCATATTTAATAAAAGTGGAAAACTGGGGTAGACTGAAGAGTCTTTTAAAATCAACATTTCAGATTTCCAAGTCAGTAGGTTCAATCATTTTCTTTGTCAAAACATAGTCCTTTCAGTTTTATTTTGTTGTTTTTGTTTCTATGATTTATTCTTTAAAATTTATTCTTTATGATTTATTCTTTTGTCTTTGACCCAAGACAAGCCTCAAATAAAAATTGTCCATCACTTGGAATTTCTATCCTCCTTTCCCTTCTTACTTACCCAAATTGGATTTCCTACTCAGAGGCTATGCCCAAGGACCTGTCATGTCCACAGCACAACATTCAGTCATTCACTTACAAAATTTTTCCTGGCACATAAGAGCACAGAAGATACAAAATGAAAAAGACACTGATCCTGTGTTGGGGAAATTGACAGTTTAGCTGGATTCTGCCTTCACAGACAGAGATTGCACTGGAAGTAAAACAGAGAGATACCCGAATCTGCCCAAGGGAACACAGCATTCTTCCTGGAGTAAAGATAGAGAGATCCTGGGGTATGTGGTTCATGGATCCTCAAAATATCACAGAGAACCTATCATGTGCTGGGGAATATTTTAAACTTATGACAGACTATGTGGCTCTTTTCTCATGGGGTTTACATATCTTGCATAAAAAAACAGTGTTTTTTTTTTTTTTTGGAGGTGCTGGGGATTGAACCCAGGTCATTGGGCATGCCAGGCAAGTGCTCTACCAGCTGAGCTACATCCCCAGTTCCAATGACAACAGAGATATTAAAGAAATTAATTTTTTAAAAAAACAGGTAATGAATGGCAAATGCAAGGTTGAAAAAATATGGGTTGACATGATATGTTTTAGGTAAGGTGATGGAGAAAATCCTCTCTAAAAAGGTGGCATGAAACTGTGACTTGGAAAATAAGATGGAGGCAAGTCAGCCAAGATTCAGGGGCAGAGATGTCCAAGCAGAAGTCCCAAGAGGTGTAATGCTTCAAGGGGGAAAAGCACAGCCTGTTCTTGGACAGCAAGAGGGTTCATGGAGCTGATGTTGGAGGAGTGAAAGGGGTCAGAGAAGGGGTGATGACACCCCTTGTGACACTTGGACAGAGGTCAAAGTAAGGGGTCTGAATTTTCTTTTAAATGTCAACTGATCTTATCAGACGGTGACTGACAGCAATGTTTGCTAGTTGAGGAATGGCTGCAGGAAGGAAAGATCTTGGCCACCTCTCCTATGGCCCACGGCAGTGCTCTCGTGCTTTTTGTTAACAGCCACACTTCTGATGGCACTCTGATTCTTCTGTGTCCCTCTGCCTGTAACTGAGCTTTGAATCAAAAGCAAATAAGAAAAGAAAACTCAACTTATTCAGCTTCCTTGAATTTCACCAAATGCCTGTTTCTTGTAGGTGGTCCATGACAAAGGGATTTGTAAAGTTTGTGGTCCCTTGAACAATTCTCTCAAAACTCTTCTGCCATTTCTGCAGAAGCCTCCCTTCATCCCCTCATGCACCTAGCATCCTTCTGGAAATGGTCCTTCTGGAAAACACCAAGCTCACAAAAACTCTATATTCTCTGAATAAATTCCAAAGCATCTGAAACATCACTCCATTTCATGATCCTCAGCCAGACTGAGGGCTACATGGAGAATTTTGCCTCTTGCTGCCACTATCCCCCATCCAAGATTTAAGAATTACACCCAGAATTCCATTTGTTGGCCTTTTATTGATGTCATTTTACTGACTACTCTTAGCCTCAGTGACATTAGAATGAGGTATTCCAAGTTTCATATTCAGTCAATACTTCAAAGAAAAAGTCAATAATCAAAATGCTTCTGACACCAGGTCATTGAGTAAGACATAGTCTTTCCTCAAGAGCTATGAGGAAGGATGAAAACTGCAAAGAATATGTAGTACAGCCCAGACAACTGTTGCTCTCAATGAAGGGAATAATAGTCTTCATTCAAAAGAATGTTTAAGAATTTTCCTTATCTTAGTATACAGATATGCTTGCCAAGAATGATCTATAATGCCTCAATAAGTGCCTGTCTTTAATTATAACACTTTTTTATACTAGAAAGAGTATACTTGCTTATTATGGAAGAATTTTAAAATATTTCAGAAACATAAGAATGAAATTAAAACACCAAGTTTCCAATACCCTAAAATAAAAACTGGGAACATCTTGAAAGATAACTTAATAGAAGATAGAGACAGATGATAGATAGATAGACAGTCAGTCATGCCTATATGAGGTTAATTTGTTAACAAAATTGGGAGCACACTTCTTATGGTATCTTGTAAGCTTGTAGATCATTTTTCATGCCAATAAATATTTTGCTACCAAATGTTCTAATATTAGATTTGCTAATTATATGTGGACAACATCTGCTGTTCTGTGTTTATTTTCTCCACTTCTCATGACACCCCTACTCTTGGACCCTAGATGGGCACTTTCCAAATATAGTTTTCTCTTACTATTTTCTGAATCCCTAAGGACAATGCAGAGTCCCTATGAACACCTGCATCCTCCGTCAGCCTCACCTCTAACTGTGCATAATTGAGCAAGATTCTTTCCTTCTCTGGGTCTCAGGTTACATCCTAGAACTGTATGTAAATGACATTTAGAGCACTTACATCATTGTTCCTTCCTAATACTGTAGACAAATGAGACTAGAAGTATATCATCCAATCATAAAAGGCAGTTGTTCTCTTTCATCCAGTTCAATAAGCCTGCATACTTATTGATTGAAAGATACATATTTAAAAATTCTGGACTAAAACAGTTTAAGCTGAACTGCTGAAAATGATTCACATGATCTCCAGATGTAAAAAAAAAAAAAAAAAAGAAAAGAAAAGAAAAGAAAGAAAGAAAGAAAGAAAGAAAGAAAGAAAGAAAGAAAGAAAGAAAGAGGAAGAGTAGGGAAGGAATGTCTGGAGTCCACTCCTGTTCCACTCCTTTTACTGCCGATGACAAGCAGTCAGTCGAGTTATCCCACCTCACTTCAGGACTAAGTGGGTCACAGAGAAGGACAGCCAGAAGAATAGACATAACAGTAGAGCTGTCGTTGAAATCCCTGAAGGCTCACTGGTTTCACATCAGGACAAATGACCTTTAAAGGATTTCACTCAGAGCGGAATAGAAGATGCTTCAAATGTTAAACTGAAACCCTTTAAAATGTCCTTTGCTGTCTGCTTGGCATTATCATCTGAGACCAGAATAGTTCAGGGGAGGAATGGGACAGGACTTTCTGACATAAGAGAATATTCCCAGATTTTTTTTTCTGTCATTCACCTTTATTAGATAAAGAACAAACCATGTACTTGTTTTGCTTTCCATGGTAACTAAGGAATAAGGTAAAATCAGTAGGATTCAACAGTCCTTAAAGACTAGATATTACTGGTTTCAGGCAGAGCTTCCAAAATAGTGTAGCAGGACATAGAGGTGTGCCTTGAATGGTTTGTGGGTACACTGAGATACTGGTTCCCCAGTTATTCCTGTGTCTAGGTGAAATATGATGTAACCAGAGCCATGGTCCATACACCTTATCATAGTGAGCCACATCTGAGTGTGATCCTGGTTAGATAGGTTATGGCTCAAAAGGTAAATAAATGTTGTATGTATTCTTCATGTTTCAGTTTGCTACAGGAATATGTGGAAGCTAAAACTTTTACAAAAGGTGTTTTTATTTTTCTGTGTTGGTAATGCAGTAAAATATAGTTCCTTTCAGTGTTTAGTCATAGAAAACTGTGAGGTATTTTTTTTTTATTGTAAACAAATGGGATACATGTTGTTTCTCTGTTTGTACATGGCATAAAGGCATACCATTTGTGTAATCATAAATTTACATAGGGTAATATTGTTTGATTCATTTTGTCATTTTTTCCCTTCCCTCCCACCCCTCCCACCCCTCTTTTCCCTCTATACAGTCCTTTCTTCCTCCATTCTTGTCCCCCTCCCTAACCCTAACTCTAACCCTAACACTAACCCCTCCCACCCCACATTATGTGTTATCAGCCACTTATTAGCGATATCAATTCCCAGATTTTTACAAAATAGCCAAAAAGGGAGAAGAGGACAGCCAAAATGAAAGAATAATAAGGGTTAAATAAATGGTAAAGTAAACCAGTTAAATAAATAATTACCTTTATACAATGGGCTACTAAGCAACCTTCAAATAATGTTTTTGCTGTATGATTATAAATTTCATCAGTTGTTCAGAATCCAAGTTTAATGTGAAAATAATAAACAATAAATCAGCATGTATAGTGTTATTGCACTTTTAAAGAAAAATTCATTTGTATATATATCTGCTTGGTAAGATAAAAGTCTCAATAGTGGAAAATTAAGAACTGTTATTACATACATTTCCAAATTTTTATTTATGTGTTAAATAAATGATTAAAAATTTTAAAGTGCAGTCATGTTCTGTGGGATTTACTTCTTCCAGCAACTGCTGCTCTTAAGAATTTTTCTTTTTTGTTGTTGTTGTTTTTTTTTTTTTTTTTTTTTTTTTTTGCTGTTCAACTGAGGCAGGTAAACCTTCCTGGTCTGCCTTATTTCTACAGTTTCCAAGTGTGCCTTTTTGCATTCTTGCTTTTAATTCTTTTTCACTTTTCTCTGCACGTCTTGGCATAATGATACTTCAAAGAAAAAAGAAAACACCTTGACCATGCCCTTTTCCTTGGTATTTCTCCTTTGATCCACCTTCTCTCATGCTTATTTTTAATTAACATTTGAGATGAAAGGTGTTGCAGAAATACCAGTGTCACAAAAAAGGGAAAAAAATCCCACTGAATTCAGAATCTCCTCTTTGCAGCACTGGGTAATTTTCAACCCTGGACTACTGCCCAAGCCACTTGTCTTTCTCCAAGCCTCTGAGTTGGAAAAGGTTTTGGATTTCATGCATTATGATCTCTAATTCTGCATCAGAGAAGATGTTCAGAAGCAGCAGAAAATCTCAAGTCAACCACTTAAACCAGGTTTCAGCAAACTGCCACCCAGGGGTCAAATCCTGTTCACTACCTGTTTTTATAAATAAAGTTTTATTGCAACATAGTTACACTTATGTGAATACATGTTATCTGTGGCTGTTGTCACACTTTAGTGACAATGTTTGCCTCAAAGCCTGAAGTATTTACTATGTGGATGCTTTACACAGAAACTTGTTGATCCTCACCAAAAATTGTTAGCTCACAAAGCCAGAAATCCATTAATGAGTGCTAAGTAGTTAACCCAGGACATTTACTTTAAACTCTGTGAAGAGAAACCTCTGTGGTAGCCCTAATAAATAATCTTACATTTGTCTCACATTGTCCAGTACAAACAAAAAGAAACTGAAACAAAGCTCTTGATTCCTTTTATGTTACAAAGAATCTCTCATGGCACAGGAGATTTAAGTTCCCTTGTCCTCTGTACATCTCAGCTTAATGATACCACAAAGAAAAAAGAAAAAAAAAAAAAGAAACCTTGGTCACGCCCTTTCCCTTTGGAGTCCTCCTTTGATCCACCTCCTGGGTGCAATGTTCGTTAATTAACAATTGGGGTGAAAGGTGATGCAGAAACACCAGTGTCACAAAAACAAACTCTGAATATTTTATTTATAGCACAAGGCAATTTTCATCCTTAGATTTCTCACCAAGTCATTGAAAAGAATGTTTAAAAATTATTTCAGTTTCATTGATTCCAACTGGCAAGTTAGTGTTGAGATGGTTCTTTAAATATTTAATTATTGCTTGAGATATTTCCCTTTATTATTATTCTATGATCAGAATCCCCTGGCTTTTTCATCAATCCCAGGGTGTGGAACAAACACAGGCAGTTAATTTCCAGACAAATGTTAAGTCAAGGGATCTCTATTCCAATTTCTTGAAGGTCAAATGAAGCACTAGGTTAAAGAGGGTGTCCTCTTTCCTCTCCTTCCCCTTTATCAGTCATTCTTCTGCTGCCCATCTTCCCCTATCTTACAACCACCCACACCCTCCCAATCAAATTAAGCCAGATTTCTCTTAATCATCATCAAGGAGACCAAAGGTATAGCTTTGGAGCATCAGCCATAATTTTACAGTCCATTTGCATAAGAACTGTGAAGGCCGCTAATGCACTATTTACTTTTCAGCAAGCATCTTGGCATTCATCAAAGGAATGTGTTTTGGTGTGCCCCCCAGGGCATGGTAGCTATTTATGAGAGCTTGTCTTAAAGTGCCTACATGCAACATTAGGATGTTCACTGCCATCTGCAAACTGGACCTGGCTCAGAGATATGTGGATTGGACCAAGAGAACTTTCAAAGGTGATAAAGGTGAAAGTAGATGTCACTCTTCATCTGTTTCAACCCTGTTGCCCCCCTGCACCCCCACCAAGCTAGTCCAATTTGCCAGGCATTTGTAGGATCCACCCTTCATCAACCCTCTTCTGGACCACCTGGTAGTATAAAATCACTTTCTTTAATCCATGGTTAAAGTCACAGCCATTTCTGCTTCCTACTTATAAGCCATGGATTGAAAAATAAAAATCATGTCTGGCTTTCTTTCTTTCCCTGCCACACAGCACCTCAAACTCAGTAAACAGCTATCCCTGACCTGCACCAGTGAAACAGTGCAACGGATGGAAAATGAGGTCATTTATCACATTTGTCTCACAATGTGTTCCCATTTTCCCCATATGCCAATGCTTCCTGCACCACTAGAAGCCCTTGCTATTTCCAACTGAGCACGAAGAAGTAATGTATAAGAAAGTTCACTTCCATTCAGACCTCTAATTATTAAATCCAAACTATATTCCAGGGACCAAGTACAAGAGAGAATTCCCTCTCTGTAGGAACTTACCAGGGTCACTGGAATGAACAAGAATGGATATATAGGAGTACACAGAAAAGGGACAGAGAACATGGAGGTTGCTTCCTGGGTAGATGACAGAAGAGAAATCGAGTCTCAGGATATGTATGAGTGAGGCAGAAATAAGAAGTCAGGCAAAGGACCACAGCAGCCAAGGTGCAGGGCAAGAGACATAGGAGGAGGGGGAAACAGGCCCTTCTGTACAGCAGGACTGAACATACCAGGTGAGGCATGAAAAGAAATGCAGCGAGAGACAAGCTAGGGCCCCTTATGGAAGATCTCATGCTCTGCGTCAAGGAACATAGATTTTATTCCACACAGGGGAGCCATCGAAAGGACTTTGGCAGGGGAGAGATGTGATGAGATTTATGCTTCATGTAATACCTGAAGCAGATATTACACTGTGATACCTGAGCAGAGGATGAATTTAAGAGGAAAGAGGCTGAAGCAGGTGGTGGCAGGAGGCTGTGGCAGTTGAGCAGAAGGGAGGTTATTAGGGCAATTGTCATGCAAAGGGAGGGGATGGGTTCAAGGAAATACATGGGAGGAATCACCAGCAGGATTGGGTCGATTGATTATCTGGCTCCCTGGAGTGTGAAAGAGGTAGAAGATTAAGATGGTGATACTGACTGCAGTAATGGGATGCAAATCTGAAGGAAGGAGCTGGTGTAAGAAGAGAACCACATGTGCTTCCTGCACACTGAACACCAGACACTGCTCAGTGGCTATGTCCAGAGATAACTGAATACTGGAATGTGGACTAAGGGACAAGGTTAGGGCAGGTGACAGGATGGTGTGTTATCAGCCCATGGGGATTGTTAAAACCATGAGACAATATGGGGGTCACTTGAGCAAAATGGGTAGCACAAGTATAGTAGTGGAGCCAGACACAGTGGCCCACACCTATAATCCCAGTGGCTTAGGAGGCTGAGGCAGGAGGATCAAAAGTTACAAAGCCAGTCTCAGCAAATTTGAGGCCCTAAGCAACTCAGTGAGACCCTGTCTTTAAATAAAATACAAAATAGGGCTGGGGATGTGGCTCAGTAGTTGAGTGGCCCTCAGTTCAATCCCCAGAACTTCCCCCTCCCAAAAAAAAAGAGAATGGCAGTGGAAACAGTGAGGGAGGACTGGGAACAAACAATGTCAAAGGAAGCAAATGAAAAAGCAGAGGAGAGTAACAGACAGAGCCAGGGAAAGGGAGAGCCAGAAAAAGAGAGTGATAAAGGTCAGAGCAGTTGACAGCTTCAGGAAGAAGAGAACTGTGGGAAATAAAAGCAAATTGAGCAGAGATATTAACTATGTTTCTCCCCAGTAACCAAATGAGAAAAAAACACTGTAAGTGATAAATGCACAAAGGATAGAATGGGAGACACAAGGAGACTGAATGTGTTCACAGTGGGGCTTTGTTTTGTTTTGTTTTGTTTTGATTTTTGATTTTTTTGTGTGTGTGTTTTTGAAATTGTTAAGGAGATGGGCAAGTGTCTGACTTAGCGGATGAGAGGAAACTAAAACCTACATTTGTAAGGACTTGGGGTGGGGGTTGAAGAACACAGGAAAGTATTCTATTTATATAAAAATGTTCAGGATCTGGAGAACAAGTAACTTTGAAGCACCAAGTATGCTTAGTCTAAAAATGGAAAGATAGTTTGACAGGTCACATTAAGAAGTTTGGGGGCAATGGACACCCCCAGCTGATGACTGTCCTGCCCCACCTCAGATAAGGTTTGAATCCCAAACTTTCAGAGAAGCTGAACAAGAGAAGTTCAGACCTAGAGAAAACAAACTTGGTCAAAAGTAGGAGCAAGTAATCTCACTGAAAAGAGAAGAAATCAGGAGAAGTTGGATACTGAGCAGTGAGACTCCCATCTTTCCTTCCTGCCTGGTTTCTAGAATGCTAGAAGCCCTCCTTATTTCCATCCCCACACAGAGACACCCATCTCAAGCAGCAAGTGGAAGATGATTCCTCTCTGGAGAAAGTGACCTGCCCAAAAGGAAAGAATTATACAGGCTGAAAATTAAAGATTCACCAAGAAAATGCCAAGTTGTACCTTATCGGGCTCCATTGAAACTACCATCCATGAGCACTCCCATCACTTCCAAACACTCCTTAATAGCTGGAATGTGCAGTGATGATCAGCACATGTTCAAGGGCAGCACCTACCATGGACAACAGAGTCTAAACAAATAATGCTTTTAAAGGAAGATTTTAGAGAAAACAGAGTCAATGCAGAAATACTCCTAACAGACACAGTGAATAGATTCAAAAGACATTGGAAGGTACTGCACCCAAGAGCAAGAACAATGTGTATTTCAAAAGATGAAAAAATAACAAAAAAGGAAACGGTAATTGAAAATTATATGCATTATCTCAGAAACTTTGAAAAGTATCCACTAAAGGGTATTATTAAAGATCAAGTAAAAAGTCCCTAGAGAGAAAAAATGCAAAACATTTCAGATGTACAGAAATAAGAAAGCACAAGAGAGATTACCAAGAAAACAATTCAAGAAAATTTTGGAAATCCATATGTAGCAAAATGAAACTAAACCCTTTCTCTCACCATGCACAAAACTCAACTCAAAGTGGATCAAGGACCAAGGAATTAGGCCAGAGACCCTGCACCAAAAAGAAGACAAGTAGGCCCAAATCTTCATCATGTTGGCTTAGGATCAGACTTCCTTAACATGACTCCCAAAGCACAAGAAATAAAAGCAGGAATCAACAATTGGGATAGATTCAAACTAAAAAGCTTTTTCTAAGCAAAGGAAACAATCAACAATGTGCAAAGAGAGCCTACAGAGTGGGAGAAAATATTTGCCACATGCACCTCAGACAACTAAACTCCAGAATTTAGAAAGAACTCAAAAACTTCACACCAAGAATACAAATAACCCAATCAATAAATGGGTTAAGGAAATGAGCAGATACTTTACAGAAGAAGATCTTCAAGAAATGAAAACATATATGAAAAAATGTTCAACATTGCTAGTAATAAGAGAAATACAAATTAAAACTACCCTAAGATTTCATCTCACCCCAATTAGAATGACAATTATCAAGAATACGAGCAACAATAGGTGTTGGTGAGGATGTGGGGAAAAAGGAACATTCATACATTGCTGGTGGGGTTGAAAATTGATGCAGCCACTTTGCAAAGCAGTATGGAGATTCCTCAGAAAACTTGGAATGGAACGACCATTTGTACCAGCTATCCCACTCCTTGACCTATACCCAAAAGATCTTAAAATCAGCATACTACAGTGATGCAGCTACATCAATGTTTATAGTAGCTCAATTCACAATAGCTAGATTGTGGAACCAACCTAGATGAACTTCAATAGATGAATGGATAAAGAAACTGTGGTATACACTATGGAATATTATTCAGCCATAAAGAAGAATAGAATTATAACTTTTGCAAAAATGGATGGAGTTGGAGAATATCATGCTAAGTGAAATAAGCCAATCCCAAAAAGCCAAAGGCTGAATGATTTTTCTGATAAGTGGATGATGATACATAACAGGGTGTGGGGGCAGGCAAGAATGGAAGAAGGATGGATTGTATAGAGGAAAATGAGTGGTAGGGAGTGGCTGGGGGAAGTAAAGATAATAGAATGGGACAAACATCATTACCCTATATACATGTATGATTACACAAATGGTGTGACTCTACTTCGTGTACAACCAGAGAAATGAAAGTTGTACCCCATTTGTGTACAATGAATAAAAAGTAAAAAAACTAAATAATAAAATTTTTTAAATAGAAATTTTCCAAACTGATGTACAGGAGTTTCCAGAATGAGAAGTTCCAAAAAGTGTGTAGCACAAAGGATAAAGAATAACCACACTAAGCTACATCCCTATGAAACTTCAGCATATTACAAGAGATCCCAAAATTTTCAAAGAGATAAAAATGCATCAGCAATTTATTCATTTATTCAATCATTATTTACTGAGGGCCTATTAAATACAATGATAAAGTGGCTTAACACTGTAGATCCAAATGAAATTTGGGAGTGAGATTTATGAATATCAAGTGTTATTAGCCAACAAGCACAGCACATGCAAAGGCCCAGAGGTGCACCTGTGCTTGTCACAAGTGATTCACAAAAGCCAGTGTGATCAAAATAGAATTAAGTGAACAAAAATAGGAAGTGGAGAAGTCAGAGAACTAAGTAGGGGCAGATCTAGTGGAAGCCTAGGACATCGATTTCTATTCTGGATCACGTAGTTTTTAGAGGGCTTTGTAAAAAAGAATATATAATGTAAAGAATTATTTTTGTAAACCTACTCTTGCTACAGTATTAAGAATAGATTATAGTAGAAGCAAGGGCCAAAGCAGAGACCTGCTAGGAGACCACTGAAAGTAATCCAAATGAAAATTCACAGTATTATGCAGCCAGGTGTGACAGTAGAAACAGTGACAAATGGCTAGACTCTAGACATATCTTGAGAGAATACCTGATAGTATTTGTTTACATTTAGAGTGCAAGAGAAAATGAGAATTTAAAAATGATTCTAGGCTTTTGACCTGAACAACTAGTAGAAGAGAATTGCCATTTATGATGGCATGAAAGATCCTGGGAAGAGCAGGTTCTGAATAACATTTTGAGAAAAGTTGCTTTAGATAAATCTACACAAGATTCTTGGAAATGTCCTGAGAGAATTGATATGCAAGGTTGGATTTCAAAGGGGAGAACTGGCTGCAGATCACATCTGAAGAGAAGTATTATCCAGAGTAATGATGACTGTTAGAAGAGAGAAACTCAAAACCCTCAGGACTTAACAATATAGAACTTTATTTCTCACTCATGAAATTCAAACCAATGTGTAATCCGATGTGATTGATGGTCATCCTCGTGGTTATTCAAGGACCACAAAGGCACATGTATACATGGCTGACTGTTTCAGGGTACACTGCATTCAGTCAGAGTGAGAGGAAAGGATACATAATCTTGTGTGAGCATTGTTATGGGTCAGGGCAGGAAAAGGCACAGATTGCTTCTGTTTATGTTGCTATGTATTGTGGCAAGGAAGGCTGGAGGAGCTAGTCTTGCCAAGTGCTGAAAGAAGAGAGTACACAGCTCAGTGAACACATGCTGGTCTCTCCACAGGCTTTCCTGCCAATGACCAGTCCCACCTTCCTCTTTCTTTATGTGTCAAACACACACCTCATCTGCCTCAAAGAATGCAAACTCAAGTCCCACCTAGCCCCTACATACAGCTCAAGTCTAGAAACCCCAAGTATGAGCAGCTTTTACTCTTGGATCTGGATATGGCTCCTTATAATTCATCCACCTCTGAACAACAACAACAACAAAAGAATAAAAATTTAGTTAAATGACTCTCCCACAACACAGTCATTTCATAGGAAAAACAGGGACAAGATAACCAGTTAAATCTCCTACTCAAAAAAGGGAAGCATCTAAGAAACATGGCAGTCACTGAAATCCTGCTGGGAGGACAGAATGAGGGCCTCTTCCCTGGAAGTGAGCAGATGCCTTCAGTGTTCTGATTACCCTCTGGAAAGGAACTCACCTGTTCATCATGTTCGTGGCATCATGTGAAGTGAGTGCTGGGGTGTTACTATTCCTCCTGGCTGCTCCACTTTCTCAGCCCACTGACTCCTGGTGCAGTTTTGAAGCCACACAGACTGTGATAAGTCTTGAATAAGCACAAGCTGTACAGTCTTGGCTTAGAACTTCTTGGCAGTACAAATTTCCTTATTTCTTAGTAGGCCACAATCCTATTTGCTCCATCAGTACCCTTGTCAGAGACTACATCGAAGTCTTTCTCTTGAAAATAATGTTCCAGCTGATGCCAATCCATACCCTGAATTCCTTATCCCTTACTTTTACCTCTTAAGTAAAAAGAAGACAACCTGAAAGTAGTTTGATAGGCTGGTTTGATAGTTATCATGGCATGGGGGAGAAAAGAAATATTCATAATCTGATCTTTGCTATTGAGATCCATCATAATGGGGCTTTCTCCCTCAAAGACTTGATCCATCTTCTCTTTTACCATTCAGGATGTAGAAAGAGTTGGCTCTTCCATTAGAATTTCTGGATTCTTTCTGTACTTTTCATTTTGCATATAAACCAGCTGATTCTTATCTCTTTCTGATATTTTCTTTTAGGACACCCTGCTGCCAACCTACACTTTTACTTACTTATTCTTTCCCTAGAAGTATAAATTCATTAGCTACAAATCTGCCTCCTAAGATAGCACAAAAAATGTTTTAACCAATTGTTTTCCACTTTATGACACAGAAACCATCAGACCTGACTCTAACATTAGTGTTCTTGCTATTTGACACACAACCATCAAAAAATGAACACATTTTAGATTTATGTTATGGAATTACCCACTCCAGACACATATTTCAATCTCAGCTAATACCGTATCCCAAAATCTCAGTGGCTTTACACAAAGTCCAAACTAATGCTCTTGATTGATGGTCAGCCTTTCACTTGATTATTCAAGGAACCATCCTCCTCCAATTTGTAACTCCATCCTTGGAGTTTTCTACAACCAGCCAAAAGGTGGTAGAAAGGATTGAAGAGTAGGGGAAGAAGACATTTATGGGCTAGGTCTGGAAATTGTACATGTCAGTTCTCATATTACTTTGCCTAAAATTCAATCAAATGGATATATCTAAATGCAAAAGCAGCTAGGAAATGCAGTCTGGTTGTGACCACTGGATGAAGAGAAACTATTCCCCTAAGCAACTATCTAGTCTCTAACACAAGAATGACAGCATATAAATGGATATTTAAAACCAGAAGACCTAATAAGGTTATGGATGAATGAATTCATATAAAGAAGGCATCCAAGAACTGAGCTTTGGGCCACTTCAAAATTTAAAGTGAGGGAAGGTTAGGAAGAATCCTCAAATTAGACCAGAAAGAAGCAAAGGTGAATTAGGAGGAAAACCAGGCAAGGATGGATTCTCAGCAAAAGGATAAAATGTGCTTCAAGGAAAGATCAGCATTGGCCAGTGATTTTGGCAGGTCATGAGACATGAACACAAACATGAACTTGAACAGGAACATGGTGGAAATCATCAGAGCTCTTAACAAAAGCATTTTCTAGGTAGTATGGAAGACAAAAGCCTGAAAGAGGGGGAATAGAGACAGTGATCACTGATGAGACTTATGGAGAAGTTTGTGATCAAGGACACAACATAAATGGGTGGTAGCTTGATTTAAAAGTATACATGAGAAACTAATGCAATAGCAACAAGTAAAACATAATAGTTTCACTGAATAGAGAATTGCAGGCAAAGAGGAATAATTTATGAACAGCTCAATTTCATTTCAGGCATTGAATCATTTGGTCTTAAACTACATGCAAGTAGAATTTGAATATACACAGATGATAGATATGAAATCAGTGTGTTTGATTTCATTAATGTGGAAAAGAGGTCAAATAAAATAAAGAGATCAAAATATTTCCAATGAATTTAGTCATGAGGAACTTATTTAGTGGCAATAATGAGACAAATTTCAGAAGGCAGGGTAGAGGTAGAAATGAAAATTGAAAAGAATTAAAGAAAGAAAGGAAAGAAAAAATATGGTATCTAAGTCAATTTTCTGTTGCTATAACTGAAAACCTGAGACTGGGTAATTTATAAGGAGCAGAGGTTTATTCTACTCTGTCCTGGACTAACTCAGCATCCGGCGAGGGCCTCCTTGCCATGTCATGACACAGGGGAGGGCACCATGGTGAGACAAAGCAAGCAGGCTAGAGAGACTTTCACTTCATAACAGTCACTCCTCTGATCATGAACTCACTCCTGTGACCCTGACACTAACCCACTCGTGAGCACAGAACACTCATTAATCCATTAATTTATTCAAGAGGTCAGAGGAATTACATCTCCAACCATCAACTTTTGAGGGACATATACAAACCTCAGCAGATGACAGTGGAAAGTGTCTTAAGTTAATTTTAAGGAACAAGAAACAGCTGTGATGAGAAGAGGGAAGTGTAAAGTCAAAGGACAACACAGGATTGTTACTGGAAGACACTGGAGCATCTCAACAGACTAAGAAGGAAAACCCAGAGTTAAGCAGAGAATGAAGCTGTCAGGGAGATGGTGGTTGTCTTTTGACACAGTGGCTGGACAGATCCTCAGAGGAGACTGGGGATCTGGAGCTTAGATGAAAACCTAAGACTTGGCCATACATAGGAGGAGATATAGTTCATTCTCTGAGACTGGAGAAAATCAGGGTGAGTACAAGGTTAGGTGAATTAAATGGGTGAGGGTGTGTTCTGGGCTGCACTGTATCCATGCCAAATTCATTCATTGAAGCCCTCATCCCCAGTACCTCAGAAGGTAACCTTAGTTGAAGATAAATCCCCTTCAAATAGGGGATTAAGTTAAAGTGAGGTCATTAGGGTGGAATCAAGACCAATATGAGAGACGTCCATATAAGAAGTGGAAATTTGGCCATGTCAGACAATGAAGGCCATGCATACTCAGAGGAAAAATCATGTGCAGAGGCACCAAGAGGGCAGTCATTTGCAAGTCAAGGAAAGAGACCTCAGAGCAGGCCAACTGTCCTGATCTGCTATCTTGTAATCCCAGCCTCCAAAACAGTAAGAGACCACACAGTCCCTGGTGTATTCCTATGGTGGCTCTAACTAACTAATACAGGCTGGGTAGGCCAAGGTTTCTTGGTGGTTTAGAAGATAACAAATCTGAAAGTTTAAAGAGAAATCAATGGCAGATGACCAAACATCAGAAAGCTAAAAAAGCTGTATAGAGTTACTATTGGTTATTTCATATAGGGTTTGTCCCCTCTTAAATATATCAGGGACAAATGACACAGTGAACATTAAATTTATACTCCAGGTCAATGGTTCTCAACCCATGGAGTTGTGACAACCCAGGGAGCATTTGGAAACATCTTGAGGCATTTTTGGTTGTCACACCTGGGGGAGAGATGATGCCACTGGTATCTATGAGTTGACACCAATGATGTTGTTAACCATCTTGCAAAGCACAGAACAGCCCCTATAACAAAGAATTAGTCAGGCAGGATCCAATAGTGTTGAGGTTTCAAACCCCTGATCTAAGTGGATAAGAATGATTTCTAACACAAGATCTGGTTCTGATGAGTCCACAGATTAGATAGGTCAAATATATAGATAAGGAGTCATCAAGACAAACTCAGACACTCACATGAGAGATTCATGTTCATCACAATGCCAGACTCAGCCAGGTTACCCCTCTAAAAGAGAAGTATAATAAAAAGACTTTAAAGCCAAATAAAATTAATTCAAACTCTATTACTTTATAGCTTCATGGACTATTTGACATCTGTGAGTTTCAGAAAATTAAATTGAAACCCTGGAGTTAATATGTGGTTAAAAAAAGATACCACATGTAAAATGTTATGATTTAGATGTGAAGTGTCCGCCAAAAGTTCAGATGTGAGACCATGGAGGAAGGTTCAGAGGAGAAATGATTGGGTTGTGAGAATCTTAACCCGATCAGTAAATTAATTCCAGATGGGGTTAATTGAAGTGGTAGAGTGTGGCTGGAGGAGGTGGGAATTGGGATGTGACTATGGGGTATATATTTTGTACCTGTACCTGGAGAGTGGAGTCTCTCTTTCTCTCTCTCTGACACCTGATGATGCAAGCTGCTTCCCTTCTGCCACTAGAATCAAATACTACTATAAACCTGATATAGGAGAACATTAGCTACATGGAAAACATCTCAATTTGCTGCCAAATGAACTTACCTAGTTTACAAGGCACAAGATGAGCATGACCCCACTTTTGTAAGATATAGATAGATGACAGATGTATATCCTGTTATCCCAAAATGGTTAATCCTTCATCCTTGAATTATTTCCTAAGAATAATTTCCTAAGTAGCAGAATCAACAAAAGATTTGTATTGCCCTTAACAAATAATATAAAATTATTTTCCTCAAGGACTATACCTATAGGCATTCTAGATAAGAGTATATATCTTTTAACTTGTGAATCTTTAGTTTTCCCTATGTTTCTTTATGTGGTACTTTCTCCTAAATGCTCTTTCTCCTGTAATCTTTAAATGAGTTCCTTATGTCACGTACTTTTATTCATGGTTGATCATATATTAAGAGAACATTTTCTCCATTCTAATTGTCTTTTTAATTTTTTATCATTTAAATTTAAATTTTAGTCCAATATAACTTTTCCTTCCAAATGTGAAAAAATCTTTCAAAAGTCCTTAAACATTTATTTCTGAAAGACAATATATCCTGAGATATGCAATAATTATACTAAGCTTAGGGATTTCTTCATAATTCCCAAAATAAAACAAAGAAAATCAAATGAAATAGTAACATAAAATATCTTGTGTATTCTACCATTTCATATAGGACAAAATGAAACAAGATCAATTAATGGAGGAATGATAATAAAGACCCTAAAAGACTTGTTTAACAATAACTCTCATGTCCTACTCTGATTAATTGGGGGAAAATTTTATATGAGAAAGCTTCAAATAATGCAGACAACTCGCTCTGTTTGAGGAGAAGCGATACAACCAAGCAGGTTTTAAATGTAATTACTTCCAAGTTCCTCATAACAGTTTTACTATCTTCATATAATTAAAAATTAGCTTGTCAACAAGAGGTGTTGGTGATGATGTGGGGAAAAGGTACACTCATACATTGCTGGTGGGGTTGCAAATTAGTGCAGCCACTCTGGAAAGCAGTATGGAGATTCCTCAGAAAGCTTGTAATGGAACCACCATTTGACCCAGGTATCCTTGGCCTATACCCAAAGGACTTAAAATCAGCATACTACAGAGATACAGCCACATCAATGTTCATTGCTGCTCAATTCACCATAGCCAGATTGTGGAACCAACCTAGATGCCCTTCAATTGATGAATGGATAAAGAAACTGTGGCATATATATACAATGGAATATTACTCCACCATGAAGAATGATAAAATTATGGCATTTGCAGGCAAATGGTCGAAATTGGGGAATATCATGCTAAGTTAGATAAGCCAATCTCAAAAAACTAGAGGATGAATGATCTCACTGATAAGCAGATGAGGACATATAATGGGGAGTGGGAGGGGTTAGCATTAGGGTTAGGATTAGGTTTAGGGTTAGGGATAAGGAGGGTGGTACGAATGGAGGAAGGAAGGACTGTATAGAGGGAAAAGAGGGGTGGGAGGGGTGGGGGTGAAGGGAAAATAACAGAATAAATCAAACAACATTACCCTATGTAAATTTATGATTACACAAATGGTATGCCTTGACTCCGTGTACAAATATAGAAACAACATGTATCCCAGTTGTTTACAATAACAAATAAATTAATAAATAAAAAGTAAAAAAAAAATGAGCTTGTATTCCCAAAGTTATCAGTATTCCACATTTCAAAGACTTGATTGATAACTGCATGATGATAAATAATGAAAACACCTCATTGGATGAAGATCAAACACTTGTGGTTGAAGTTCTCCAAGTTCAATTGCTGTCAATCCTACAGCACAGATGTCAAAAAGTTGGTTGTAGCCACCATCCTTCTCTATTGCCACAACTTCTGAAGCCATCCTAGAAGGAATCAGTGAACCTAATATTTTCATTGAATATAAAATACTGCTTCATATAACCATTAGATTTGGAAAGAAAAGAAGCTGAGAGGTCTTTACAAGGAAAGAAGAAACTTCAACAGGAAAGACTTAAATATTTCTGTCTCTTTCTCATGCACATATATATACTCTTTTAAAATTCATGTTTTAAAAATATTGAATACTGGTGATCTGAGAAAATCCTTGCTGTATACTTTAGTTTGTTTTAGGTGAATCTTGTTATATAACACAGGAAAATGGAAAAGAATACCTAAAACCCTGTAAAGATCACAGAACACTTCCCAAAGGAGATAAGACTTAAAAAGGAATCAGCAGGGAGCTAAGGTGAGTGAGGAGTCTGAGCATTTCAGGATGCAAATGCAGGAAGACAAGGAAAGTGCAAATCACCTGGAAAGCTGCTGGGGTGGGGCAAATCAATATGTGTGATCCACAGATGAGATGGGTCTTACACTGCTAGTTATTATTCAACAACAAGTACAGAAACAGAGTAAGCATTCTCCCTTGTACAAATGGTCAATTTTTAGCAATTAATTTTACTTTATTTTATAGAAGTATGCCTGTGATAGGAAATTTAAAAATATTATCCTTTGTAAGAAAGGATTTAGAGGGTTTAGACCTTGTCGGGAAAATGAAGCTCAGAAGTATGGGCTAGATTTTGAATAACCTATTGGTTCCAAAGAATATTCATTTAGATTTTCTGAACCTCCTTGAAAGACATAATTATGGCAGGAAACTTAATCTAGAACTCACAAAAACAGGAAGAACAGTGTCAGAGAAGGTAAAACCAGTAGGACAGGTGAATTAGAGAAAAATTCCAAATATACAAAAGAATATACTGGGATAAAAATGTAAATGTATTTCTAAAAAATAATGAGAGTCTGATCTGTTTAAAAGTTAATATCATGAAACAGGAAAACATTTTGCCACTTTAGTACACAAAAGGAAAGCTAAAAGCTCTCTCAGCTTTCTTTGAATTCCATTTTGTATTCTCCTTGTAAACACTGTAACTGTTGACTAATTAATGTTTTACAGAGTTACTGCTTCATGAACAATCTAAATTAATTTGTGATAATAAGCCATCACCTATAGGACAGATAATATAGACCCCAGTTTAATAGAAGTGGGTAAATGACTATAAAGTCATAGATATTATAGTTAAAACCCAGCACTCTTACTGTATGATCAGTGAAACTGACTTGCTGGATGTTTAAGATCAAAACTTAAAGATTAAGATTAAAATAAAGGGGTGAGGATAATTAATATTTGGCTCTTGCCCTCAGAGTCAACCTAAACACAAGGAACAAGAGAACTTCTCTAAGGAGTTTTGCAACTCTGGGCCACACAAACTTCTGAACAGGAAAATTCATGAGACCACTAAAGTATAAAAAGCCAATCAGTGCACCTGCTGCAGAGGAGGGTCCTTGGGAAAGGGACCCATCCCTAATGTTTCCAAAGGAAGCCACTTAATCAAGGAGACCCTTCCAGGTTAATGCACTAAAGGAGCTAAGAAGCTGCTCTCAAGTTCCCCAAGGGTGACCCCTGTGGGAACTCAGCTGACTCTTAAAAGCAGATAGGAACAAGGTCAATTTGACAAGCTTGGTCTTAAACACTCAGCAAAACAGTTAAAACAAAACACAGTCATTCCTGGACATTTTAAAAACAAAACAATAGTTATTTTCATGTAACTTAAGATGTACACTTGTGTTAGCCCCGAAAATAAATAAAACTGAAGGTAACAAAAAATATTCTTAGACAAAAATGCCTGATAGTTATCAAGAGAAACTGTTAGAGTTATAAGTTTTTAGTCAGTTTAAAGCCTATAGATCATCCTAACCTCCAGTACAGGTAGATTTAATCCATGTTGGCTGGTATGATTCTCTAGCCCTGAGTAACAAAAATAAAGGGATCTCTACTAAACAAAAAGATCATACCAGTAAAAAGATATTTTACAGAAATCAGATGACATTGAGTATCTTAACTAAAATGTTGTGTTTACATTCCTGATAACTCCAACAGTGTTAAGATTTACAATTAGGGCCTTATTCTCTCCAGCCTTGTTAGACATTTTAGGCCTTTTATGTAAAAAATGTCTCAGCTCTTCCACCTCCTGGTAAGAGATTCTTAATTTCTATCAGCTTCATGATATTCATTGACATGTTCCAGATGCTATTTATTTTGTATTCATGGTTTTTTGTTTCTTTCATAGAACAAGACTTTTACCCTAGAAAGATCCAATTACTATAAAGGAACTTTTACTGCTTGCCCCACCCCACATCGACCCCTCTCAGCTCAAAGCAGCAAGAGCAGTCATCATCCTTTTTCCTTACAGCAGTAAAAAGTCCCTAAAATTAGAGGGGTAATAATAAAAATTTTAAAAGACAGTCAATATGGATAGGTAATTGGGTTATATCACAAAAATAAGGGCCAGTTTGGGTTCAGAAAGTTGGAAACAAATAACCTCTGAAAGATTGAAATATTAATGCTTCCAGAGCCCTTCCTCCACCCTTACCAAGAACCTGCTCCTGTTTTAACCTGTTATTTAGTCACTCTAATAGGTTCAACTTATAAGAGAACCAGCCCCAAGAGACCACTGATTTCCAACACCGATTTCAGTCAGAAGACTATGTCTACATCAAATTGTTCCAGAAAGGACTAACACCCAGCTGAAATGGAAGGGACCTTATTCACAACATGGACTCATCACATCTGAGTCAAGACAACAGAAAAATGGACAGCCCTCAGAGACCACAAACACCATCTAAAGATAAGACTGAAAAAATATTAATCATGTTATTTCTCTTGCTGAGACTATGTCAGGAATAACTCTGTGCTTAACCATTCAACTTTTTGAGATTACCAAATGGACTAAATTCTGTATACTCTTATGATGGGGAGTAACAACAACAACAAAAAAATATGGGGCTAATATCTAAATGAGTGGCCCCTGTATTAGTTCCCCTCCTAGTGGAAATAAATACAACTGACTGCACAGCAATAAGGACCACTACAATCACCTATACAATACTAATGAATCAATGATTTGATTATGAAAAAAAACAAACAGTGGGGAATGTGATGGGCTGACAGATCTAGCTCCATGAGAATGTTATAGGCCAGACTCTAAGGGAAATGACTAAACAGACTCCATTTTGCTCTGAGACTCCATGTTATATAGGAAATAAGTTTCTCCCATGGGAACACCCCACCTCTGTACCCATCATCAGTTACTTAGCATGACATGTTTAATAATATACAATGGCAACTCCTATGTAGTAAAAATTGCTCTCCTTTGACCTTCATTGCTCTTAACCAATGTACCATGTAAACGGTAATTGCGTAGATGTTAGCAACCATTCTTTAGTTTGTACCTAGGTAAGGGTCAATTTGGCCACTTCCCCCTCTGTCAATGATCTCATGATGTTAGTTTGTAGCAACCACTCTTTAGTTTGTACCTAGGTAAGGGTCAGTTTAACCCACTTCCCCCTCTATTGATGATCTCAAGTTGTTAGTTTGTAATTTTGAATCATAGCAACAGACACTTATGATTGATGTGATTTTTGATATAAGAACCCCTACAACTCTGTTTTCAGGGCTGTTCTCCCAATAGCCATTTTTTGGGGCATTGTGTGATACAGTCAGTTGGCTGGCTTAATAAAGACTCTCAAATTTGGACTTCTCAGTGCTGATGGGTCTGTTCTTAAGTTGTGCCCCATAACACTGGTAGAGAGAATTAAATAAAAGCAGCTGTCTGAAGATATTGAGTTGAGTATAAAATGCTGGTAGGATACTGAATGAGATCTATTTTCAAGCAACTGCTAAGTGTATAGAAGACTGAAGGTCAACTGATTAGCTGGGCTGGAGTTACATATTTGGGAGTAAGAGGTATATGATGGCATCTGACATTATACAGTACAGATGATACTGCCTAGAAGGAATAGTCATTTTATTTTGATATTTACTGCTTTAGGATTGATTTAAATTTATACTGATTATCCACAAGTTGCTTTAAAATATTTATAACTTTATTTTGTTTATTATTATTATTATTATTTAATGTGCTGCTGAGGATCAAACCCAGTGTCTCAGAGTATGCTAGGCAATCACTATCACGGAGCAACAACCCCAGCCCCACAAGTTGCTTTTATATGCATTTAAGTTACAAAAAGCTTTACTAAGAAACTGACTTTCAACTTAAGTGTGATTAATGATGTGTAAGATATATACTAAAAATGCTGACCTATAAATGTATATTACCTGTGAGTTCTACATACAAAAGAATGGATCTAGGACTAAAGAGAAGAAAATGATTACTATGGAGTCTGATGATAAAAGGCAAGTGTCATAGCCAAAAGAGGATGAAATGGAGCCCAGGAAAAAAAAATCAATTTCATTCTGCCCACTAGAATCATTTAGTGCTGGGTAACAGAGATGCCAAGCTAACACTGTTTTGCTCCCTGGCTCAGTGGGAAATGGAGCTGTTGACCCATCAGTTTGCCATAGTGATGAAAGGCAGATTGAGTGTCAACCTTTGCAATGGGGAGAACTTAAGTTAAAAACAGAAGGTGTTCCTGAAGAGATAACAAATAAAACTAAAGTGACAGTATTTCACATAGTACTATCAGGGTACAAAAATAGAAAATTTTGGCTGGAGAAGAGTGTTTACAACAGAGGATATTCATAAAAAGAGGCTGAGGAGGAAAATGGGCATTGCACTGAAAGGAATTCTATAGATAACCTAAATTACCTGTGCTTTCACATAATATTTATTGGTGCCTGCCTGTTGTTAAAAGCAGCACATGGTAACTGAATAGAATTTGGAAGACACGAAAAACAAGTGAAGCACATTCCCATTCATAATTCTTACTTAGACATGTCTTTTATAAAACACAACTTTTTAAATCACCTTGCATATACTAATTTTAATATTGACTCTTTTTTTTTTCTTTTTTGGTACCAGGGATTGAACTGAGTGGCACTTTACCACTGAGTCACATCCCAGCCCTATTTTTTGTATTTTATTTAGAGACAGGGTCTCACTGAGTTGCTTAGCAACTTGATTGTGCTGAGGCTGGCTTTGAATTTGCAATTCTCCTGTCTCAGCCTCTCAAGCTGCTGGGATTTCAGGTGTGCAACACTGTGCCTGGCTTAACCTTGACATGGTTAAGGTATACAAGATCACAGTATACATGATTCCTTTAACATATTCCAGGAGGTGACTCAGTTGTAAAGCACCCCTGGGTTCAGTTCTCATTACCAAATATTAAAAAATTTAAAAAATCAAAAAAGTTGCTTATGGTTTACAAAAAACATTACAGCTATATTACTCTTCAAAATTATTTGGCTCTCAACTTATTTAATTTTTTTTCCAGAGAAGCAACAGTTTATTCTGGGCTATGTATATACACTTTGAATTAAGTATTCAGTTCACAGATGGGTTTTCTGCATCATTCACAATTGAGCTTGCAATGATATAGGCTTATTTAATTATTATTAGAGATTTAGGGTTATACACAGTAGTTGGGCTTATTCTCACAAACTCATACACACACGAAAATTGATTTAATTTTCTTCAAAAATTTTCTACCAGTCTTCACTGTCATTGTCAAATATTTACTGATAGAGGGGATTATTCATGATTCCAATTTGATAAAAAAGAATATTGATGCTTATTTAATTTGCATTTTTGTTCAAAGTAAACACTTTTCATAGTTTAAGACTTCATATATGTGTTATGTTAATAACTCTGCCTCTAATGAAACATTTTCTTGACTTAAAAGAACTTATATATTAAAGATATTAAACCTAGTTTGGCATATTTTAGCCAGTATTTCCTGTTTTTTTCACTTAAATTTTAAGGGGCCCAACATGCATTTTTAAAATTTTCATGTAAAATTGATCAATTGTTCCCTTAAAAGTTTTATGCCAAGAAAGCTTCTTCAACTCTAAAAGTACATAGCTACTGATGACTCTTTCAGCATTAGTTATGAAGTATGGAGCTACTTTACTTTCTGAATAATACACTATCTAAATTATTTACCTGCATATTAAGGAGTCCAATCTTTTACATGTATAGTCAAATTCTATAACAATAAATAAATTTCTTTACATATTAAGGGTTATTATTATGTCTCCTATTGTATTTCAATCATCTGTTAATAATAAAAATATCATTTTAGAAAGATTATTTTACCTGTATCTGGAATTACTAAGTATGGAGGTTAATCACTAAACATGAAGAGACAAAACTGTACCAATCACAGTAATGTCTTACCAATAAGATGTACCAATGAAAGATTTTCACTTTGCTATAGTAGCTGATATATTTGCTGCAACCCCATAATGAGATAGTGAGAAAAAGTATAGAATAGAAAATTTTAATTCTTTTCATAGCAAGTAATGTTTCTAAGTTTCACAGTTCCAATAATGCTATAGGCATAACATTATTAAAATTCAGATGTTTTACATCAGGTAATTGTACATAAATTGAATACCTTAATCTTTCTTAGTTTGTAACAAACTCATTAAAATAATTTAATAGAATTTTACTACAATGAAAATGTACTTTATCAAGAATGAATTCAATTAAAGTACTTTTATTACAAGCTTACTGAAGTTAATTTGGGGAACAAAAAAAAAAAAGCATTTCAACACATGGGCAAAACACATTCCTGAATTCCTTTTATCCTAACTTAACAGGGATAGTATCTTACTCTTTTTAGAAATGTACTTTTTCTTGATATATAACTTTTTATATTGTTTGTTGTTATAAATGGTTATAAAAAACTAAATGGAGTTAATTTTTGTCATTTAAGATATCAGGGAATTTTACCCTCACATATTAAAAATATTAATTATTAATTATATTTCATAAGTAATGAACTGTGGTTTAACAGTTTTTCTATTGCTAGAACTATGTATTTTTTTTTCTAGCATAAGTAAATACCTCTAAGAATATGGCTTTTTCATCTTTAGGATTAATTTGTACAAACTGAGTCTCAGGACTAAAAATTACTGTGCCAATGTATAAACCTTATTATGATTAAATATGAAAATTAAAATTAAATAATGTCAATTCTCATCTAAAATTTTATTAATTTTTGGAAAAAAATTTTGAAATTTGAAACATACCTAATTTTTTAATCACCATGATCTGCTAATAAAATTATAACAAATTAACAGAAATTCTAACAAATTAGCATCAGAAATTCCTTCCAATACAATTAGCAATTTAAACATATAAAATGAGCTTACTTTCATATTTCCATGCATTTTGCCTTTAGTGTGCAAATAGGCAAGACTCTGAGATGTAAAAAATAAAATGTATCTGTCATGAGCACTAAAGTCAGAAGGCGTGCCTGTATCCCTCCTCCAGCACCCGCTAGCAGCAGGGTCCACTCCTGCACCCTGAGTTTGCCCTGGGCGCTTGCGCCTTGTGGAACCGCCATGCGCATGAGCAGAGCTGAGGACCAGAGCGGAAGAGAGGCAGGGCTGCCGGTGCGTCTGAGTGCTGGCGACCAGAGGTCATGGCGTCCCCCTGGGGGCTCTTGGTTTCCCTGACGGTGTTGGTGCTGTTGGTTCTGGGACTTCTGTGGCCCTCAAGGACAGCGGAGCAGACAGGCGTGCCATCACAGAGAACTGGAGGGATTTCCTGGAAGGAGAACTGGATGATAGAATTGTGAATGTGGGACATTTGTTTCATGACGCCGGCGGGTTCCCTGGGAGCCTGCTACTCGACCTCATCCCCTCTTCCTCAGGCAGGTCCCAGCTTCCCCAGACTTCGCCTCCCAGTCCCTGAGAGGGCACCCCCACTCCTCGGTTCCCCAGTTCTTTTCTTCTGCACCGTGTTCCAGTGTTTCTTTTCTAGTGCTGTGGTGCGCCAAAGGATTTGTGCTCCTTTAAATTCTCTCATTTTTCAGGGCTTTGAGGTTGGAATTCCGGCGTCTTGGGTTGGGGATGGAGTCTGACTAGTTCCCATCCTTTATAGATGGATATCCAGACTTATTTTCACTAAGTTTTACAGAAGAGAATATTGAGCACAATCTCTAGCTTTTTGTTTATTCTTAAGAAACTTCTATCTGTGGTGTTGGAATTTGGGACTTCTTGTTACATATGCTAAGTTGAAATAGGGTTATTTAAAAATATTCATTTACCCCTCCTCACATTCTCTTCTCCAATCTCATTTTTCCATTGTGTATTTGCAATGTAGAGAATCCTTGAGTTGTGACTCCTTAGCCTTTGTAAGTGATAGTGCATTAAGAAATTATTACTTTAATTATTACAAACTCTTAAGAGCATTAGGTTGCAGTACTTTGAACAAAGCCTTGTTTCTTGTGTGGTAGTTCTAACTTAAAGTTCTTTCTGCTACCATAGGAAATAAATGCCTTTGTTTTAGATTCTAAATAGTTGATGGTGGTAATGTGACTGAAAAGAGTGGTGTAAATGATATTAAATAATACAACCATTATTGAATATTGTCTGTATACTGCACAATACAATAACCTTTAATTGCATTATCATATTAAATTCCCTAATGATAGTTACTATTATCCCATTATACAGATGAGAGACAGATGTCTTAATTTATCTGGCCAGATATTGGTATATTGGCTTTCTTGGGCCTCCAGAATAAGCATGCAATAATTGTTAGAACACCTGCTTTTTTAACAAGATTCAGGTATTTTCCTGGATCATGGATGAAGTAAGTTGGCAATTAAGGAAGCAAGTGGTGTGGACATCCCAAAGGGAGAACCTAGAAGAAAGTCAGTAGATTTTGAATCATAAAACATAATAACAAAAATAAAATAGGGGAAAATGTTTAGTATGCACATAATCTGTTGTTGAAACTGTGGAGGAGGGGAAATATAACCAGTGGCAGTAATTTTTTTTTTTTTTATCAGTAGCTTGTTTTAGATTTGGGTCTGTAAAATATTTAATGTTAAAAACAATATGTTAAACAGTAGAGCTTATGAATTTATATGCAAAATACAGTCAAATATTACTTCAAGATATTTTTTAATTCATTTGGTCAAACAGTAAATTTAGTATCAGAAGAGGTATTAAGGAGAAAACAACAAACAAAATACACTGACAATGAGCCAAATCCAAATTAGAGCATCTATCAGAAATTGTAGAAGTGTTTTCCTTCTTTGTCATTGGCTAAAGATTTAAGGTTCAACAAGTCTTTAAAAAACACAAGATACAATATATTTGAAAAAAGAAAGGATAGCTGGGCAGGGTGGCACACACCTGTAATCCCAACCACTCAGGAGGCTGAAGCAATCCCTATCCCTGATACAAAAAAAAAAAAAAAAAAAAAGAAAGAAAAGAAAAGAAAGAAAAGAGAAAAGAAGAAAAGAATTAAAGAAAAAAGAATTAGTATTCTTAACAGTGTGCTTTAATTACAAGTGAATTATTTTTTTAATCTATTCCTGATCAGAGGTTGTTATAGAGATATTTTCATTGTAATGTAACTTATTATTAAGGAGTTTGAGTTTTATGGATAATACCAGTTTGCTTTATTCTGCAATCCTGTTTTTAAAATTTTTCCTAAAACAAGTCAAGAAAATGTGAATATAGAAATTGTATTTTTGTTTTTCAACACGTATAGGCTTCATTTTTTCTGGTTCTATAAGCTGAGGGAAATTACAATCTATAGTAAAGTAGAAAAGCCAAATTCTAGGGAAAAATTAGGACCTGGATGATTATGGATGCCATTAAAGTGCTAGTATTGTCGATCATAGAATATGTAAACCCAGGGTCTTGGAAACTGACTGGCCAAGAGTTTTGTTTAGCCTGCTTTAGTATTTGTGTGGGGGTTAAGTTTTAAAATAATATTTTTATATAAAAATGCAAGGTCTCTAACTTTTTTTTAATATGAATAACCTTCATTCCTGGGCCTACCATCCCTGTGGCAGTCCTGCTGCTTAGTTGTAGTAGCTGCCTTAAGTTGGAACTTGTATTTCCTCATTCACCATTGCCCAAGTTACTTTCTATTTTTCCAACACCTTGAATTTGACTCTGCAGTATATAATTGTTAAAATGGTAAACTTCAAAAAAAAGTCTTGAACTTTCTGGTGGACACATGGTAGTAGAAAAATCCAAGGGTATCTAAAGAGCTGTTTTTCCTGTGAAAAGGCTCTTGTGTCTTTAAAAATTTACTCTCGGGCTTTCTTTATTATGGATGGTTATGATCCTTAATTCATATTTCTTAATATCCAGATTGTTAGATCCATAGATCTGTTTTCATGTGCATAAAATTAACCACTTTATTTTCAGTTTTAGTGCAAATATTCTTAATGAATTATATGTTTAAAATATTCTTGTGCTGGGGTTGTACGTCAGTGCTAGAGTGCTTGCCTAGCATGTGTGAGGCACTTAGTTCAATCCTCAGCACCACATAAAAATAAATACAGGTGTAGTGTGTCCATCTACAACTAAAATATTTAAAAAATATTCTTTATAATTTTGTTTTATCCCAAGATTAGTAATCATGAGAGCACTTAGCTTTTTGTCCTTAAACTATATGTTAGTTTTGCACTGTACTGTCCTGCTTGTCAAAATCTTCAACCACAATGGGAAAGTTTTGCTGAATGGGGAGAAGATCTTGAGGTTAATGTTGCAGAGCAGATAGGTACTGTAAGTCTGGATGATTTTGTGTCTTTGCCAATTATGTTGAAATTTATCTTATTTTAAACATCTTATGCTCTTAACCTTTCATTACATTTTGAAAACATAGTGTTTTGCATCTCGTTAAATTAGTTCAAAATCAGTTAAACTCACTTGACTTATCATCTCTCTGACGGGGGCTCAGCATGCAATGAATGCAAAAAGCAGATTTCCTAGTTGTGTATAGAGCTCATTGTTTGTGTTGTTCTAAGGGACCTTGAAGATATCATTTGCTCCTTATTCCTACCCATATAACTTTACCTTATCTGTTCTTGTGCTCCAGTCTCCTGAATATTATGTAAGATGTCTTTGAGAAGTCTTGGAACACTGTGGTCCAAGTAGACATTGGCCAAGCCATTATTTGCAACTCACCAAGTTTCAGAATAAGGGAAAGTTTCTTTCAAAGTCAAGGTCACATTCTCTGATTTAACTTTAAAATTGAAATTCAGATTTAATACCTATGATTTGAGGATATGGGCTCTTAATTACAAAGCCTTAAGGTATTAGTGTCAAATACATTCTTGTCATGATCCCCTGCCCAACTGTGGGTCTTGTCCTTGATGCTTCTGTCATGACCAGCCCCAGTCTTGTTCTTGGTGATCACAATAAATCTGGGATCTGGTTGCACTAACCTAAGTGGTAACAACAGGAGCTATTTTGTTGACCACTTACCTGTTGCAACTCTCAAGAGTTTTTTTTTTTTTTTTTTGGTTTAATCCTCACACAACCTTATAAGATAAGTAATATACCATATTACAGATAAGGAAACAGGTTAATTCTCAGTCATCAGTGCTTGACACATGGTTAATAAGAAATGTGACCTGCAATTACTACCTGTCTTAAGAAAGATTAATATTCTTTCCCATGTTTAGCAATAATATAAACGGCCTTTGTTCTTGTATGTCAGTTAAGACTTGATTTGAGACCTAAGACCATATTGTATTTTCTCTTGACACATCACTAGTAGTTTTAGTCATACATTAGTGTTATTGACCAAGTGCTTACATATATAAAAAAATGTCTTCAATGATCTAACTTGACAAACTTTTAAATTGAGCTAATATGGAATATGTGTTTTCTAAAGTTGCTTTAAGTATATAATTTATATTTTCATTTTTTATTACAAATTTCTACTATTTTAGGCATAATTTTGATATTCTTAATAGCATTTAAATAATTCAGAATCACCTTATACTTAGTGATTGTCCCATGTAAAACCAGATGTATGTACTTTATCACTTGTAGGACTGAGTGTATGGTTTATTATAACTGCTATTCCTACAATTTATCAGTAAGTATTTGAAGATTCTCAGTTTTGGAGAAGGATGGATCATAGTGTAATTGGAATAGTAGACCTCTCTCTTGGATCATGTTTCAAGAGCTAAGGTAATATAATCTAGCAAATATTTTAGAGAGTTCATTTTGCTTTTATAGTACCCTAAGTTCATTTAGATAGACAGATGATACTTGAAGTAGTCTTTGTTGTCAGAAATTTATAGTTAATTGGAAAGTAATGCTCTTGTGAAATGGTGTGATCATCTTCAATATAGGAAATGGTTGTAAGCCCAGAGTGCTGGTGTATCCTTTGGGAAATAGAATGAAGGGGAGATCTTGCTATTTGCTGGAGCAGTTTCTGGAGAACACAGGGTTTAAAGGAAATCTTGAAAGTATAACTTTTAAGAGTGCAGGGTAAGCATTCCATTCCATGGACATTCTCATAAACAGGAATGTGGTATTTTCAAAAAGTAACAAAGCCTTGAGGAGAAAGTATTGAGTGATACAGTAGTGTTAATTCAGAAGGAACAGAAATGTGTAGTCTGCAATATCAGGTCTTTTAGTTTGACTTTATTGGTATTCTAATCTGGAGGTAGGAAATCTCTAATCTGTCCACCTGCTGTACCTTGATGTCATCTAGGTGGTAAACTAAATATTAAGAGGTATTTCTCCTCATTTAAAATTTCAAAAACAATGTGGCAATTGTGTTGAGTTTGGTGGTGCATGCTTGTAATCACAGTGACTCAGGAGACTAGGGAGAATCACAAGTTTGAGGCCAGCTTCTGCAACTTAGCAAGACACTGTCTCAGTATAAAAAATAAAAAGTGTTAGAGTTGTAGCTAAGTGGTAGAGCACTCCTGGGTTCACTCCCCAATACTGCCAAAAAGAACAATAGAAAAACAAATTGGCATTTCCTTGTGTATGTCTTTATCATGTTTCCTTTTCCATTTTTTCCACTTTTTGTTTTACTTCTTTAGTCACTCATCCTCCCTTTTATCTATTTAAATTTATTTTCTCTGTATCCCATAGGTGCTTTTCTCCCTCATTCCTTTTCCCCACATGTTCCTTAATTGGTCATAATCAGTATTCTCAATATCACTGAATTTATCTGGAATTTCCTGCCCTTTTTCTCTTAGTCATGGCATTTACCTTGCTTTTTTCTCTTCATTTCTGCCTGTTGCAATCTTACTTGTCCTTCAAAGAACTACTTCAATTCCATCTTCTCCTTAAAACTTTATGTTTTTGAATGGGAGCTTCTTTGTAGTCTTTTTCTCTGAATGGAAAAAGAATCCCCTGATCCTGTGGTACATAGTAGGAAATAATGGAGCTTTTGCACTTGAAGATGTGCAAGACTGGAGAAGAGTTAGGACTATTTGACAGAATCCCTTATACAGGGAATGGGAAGGTGGAAGAGGATGGAAGGAAGTGCACAAAGTTGACTGTAAATAGAATCACTGAAGTCCCTGAGAGGAAAGCACTGCCCCAGATGCTTTCTGTAATTTAAAACTGAATGGCAGAGGTGATGTGACTATGATGGAAAGTTCCACAGAAAACAAACAAAAAACCTTTAAACATAGTTTAAAAATAGCTAAGAATTTTCATGTTTCAGGCATTATTTTAATAACTTTTCATTTGGTAATACTTTTAATATGTCTGTTATACATAAAACTTAAACATCATTTTCTGAGATTTATCTGCTTACTGTGCTTCATGTTACTTTCATACTTGGAAGAGCGAGAACAAAAATCTTAAGTCTTATGATTGTGTTTGGGGCTGAGATGTCATCAGTAGTAATTCAACAAGCTTCTACAATGCTAATGCTTTTGAATATTAGAATGAACTAAAATGAGGTGAGGAAATAGTGAAAACAAATACAAAATTTATTTTCCATTGCTATTGATATTTAATTCTGATCTTTAGTTGTGAGGATGGTGAATTTAGATGCTATCCAGATCCAAGGACTAAGAAGGACTTCATCAACTTTATAAGTGGAAAAGAGTGGAAGAATATTGAACCTGCTTTATCATGGTTTGGTGCAGGTTCTGATCTGTAAGTATGAGGGACTTTTCTCTTATTTACTTCCCAATTAGTTGGAAGAGATAATTATATTTTATACAAATAAATACATGTACACAGTTTGTTTCTTGGACACTTAAGGCATATTTGGATTTATTATGTGTTTGATATTTTTAGCTAGATCTTGTAAATCAAACACATAACCTTGATACTTACTAAGCTATGTGAGGCCATTCTGTAGAATTAAGTTTAGTGCCTTTTTAGGAATATTTTAGGTGCTTAGATTTGATCATATATGTCATTAAAAACTTAATAGTGCTTCAAAGACTGAAGAGTATAATGGGCATGTGGTAATTTGAGAGACTCAAACATTATTTACATATATTACCTTTAAACTCCTTGATGTACAGTGATTAATTATGTGTGATTATTCCATCCATTTAACTTGTATGGATAATGTGTCTGAACAATATCTAATGGTATGATTAATCCCTGAGCTTAAATTTAGTTAGAAGATAGGTATTTTTTTATACCAGTTAGGATTGTGAATGGCAAGTCTATTTTCTGCTACACATTTGGAGTATAAGGCCTCAGTAGTCATTCAAGAGACTTTTGGGAATGGTGAATTTCATGGAGGTTATCATGTTCTTATCTTATTCTAGTCGCCTCACCATATTTGCCCTTGGAAGATGGAGTGTGGATCACGAACCATCAGAGAAAAGTGCTTTGGATTCTAGGAGTGGGAGAAATATCAGCTCTAAGCAGTAGTTTATAATTGAAGTGTGTCTTTTCCTTCTGTGCCTCCAGATTTTTCTTTAGATATCAGAACTTGTCATTGAACCATCATGTCCAGTGCGATGATGGAACCTAGTATTCCTGATATAGTTTAATTAGTGCAGACAATAGTGAAGCCACACAGAAGTTTAATTTCCTTGTTGCTATACCTACTTGTCTTTGTTGTTGTTGTTGTTGTCATACTGGGGATTGAGCCCAGGAGTTCTCTGCCACTAATCTACATCCACAACCAATTTTATTTTATTTATTTATTTTGTGGGGGTACTGGTAATTGATCTCAATGGGCAGTCAACCACTGAGCCACTTCTCTAGGCCTGTTTTGTAATTTTTTTGGAGACAGGGTCCCACTGAGTTGCTTGGCTCCTTATTTTTGCTGCAGCTGGCTTTGAACTCACGATCCTCCTGCCTCAGCTTCCAGAGCCATTGGAATTATAGGCATGCACAACTGCACCCACCCAATTTTATTTTCATTTTGAGATTGGTCCTTGCTAAGTTCCTGAGACTGGCCTCAAATTTTTGACCCTCCTGTCTTGGCCTCCCAAGTCGCTGGGATTATAGGCATGTACCACTATACCCAGGTGCCCACTTGGCCTGTTAAACAACAAAGGCAACATGAATAAGCCTGTTTTCAAGGTTGAATTTAAAATGCAACTGATTTTTTTTTAATATTTTAAGTGAATCTTATCCATTTTGTGGTAGAAAAGGCAGTAGCTTGTAAGTTTCTGTGTAATCCTAAAGTCAACAGTCTGTATCTTTTTTATTGGGAGACTGTGTAGAGGGGGCATGGCAAGTGTAAGCTTTGCAGGTTCATCCACCCCATCATTTTTCATTAGAGTAAGCCATCTTTTCACCTGTGCATGAAAAAGCCCTTGGGAACACCAACTTCTACTTCTTGCTTAAGGTGATATTGTTTGAAACAAACAAACCCTTCTTTTTGAAGCATGCTTTTTTCTAACTGCCCATTTAAACTACCTGCATTTAATTTCAGAAAAATAATTATTTTTACTTATGATTTATTTCATACGTAGTCACATATATCATTGCAAGTTGTCAAATTGTGCTATTACAAATTTTAATTTTTAACAAAATAGGAAAGGTAATTTTGTTGTGGAGGTGCTGGAAGTAAAATCCAGGGCCTTGTACATTCTGGGCAAGTAATCTGCAACTGTGTTACATCCATAGCAAGAGAGAAGTGATTTTATTTGGCAAGTGTCCTATTAAAAATGTCCCAAATTGTTTCTTCAGGCACCCTTCTATACTTTTTTTTTTGGAAGAAATTTAAGGGTGAATAATAACTGCCATTTCCAAATGAATTCATAGAGCTCATAGCCAGTTGGTCAGTAGTTGTTCAGTATTTTGAGAAATCATCAGATGAAAGTTATAAGTGAACATTGAACTGTAAGCGGTTACATGCCTGTAATCCCAGCTACTTGAGAGGCTAAGACAGGAGTATCTCAGGATTGGGAACAGCCTTGATAATTTAGCAAGACCCTGTCTCAAAAGAAAAAGGGAAGGGGGATGTAGCACAGCAGTAGAGTACTTATTTCCTAGGATATGCAAGACCCTGTCTTTAATCCTGAGTACTGGGGTTGGGGGAAGGAAAAGAAAAAGTGACCATTGAAAACTGTATAAAGAAAGAAAGAGTACCAAGTATTTTATTTATGAGATGATCAGATGATGACAACCTTTCAGAAACTTAGATTTTATGAGCAAACCTTATTAAAGTACTGAAATGAGTGAGTGATAATTTTCTTAATAGTAGCAATAATATCCATTGTTGGAGGAAATTATGGACTAGAAAATAGAAAATATAGACAGTGCTGTGTATCTTACTCAGTTTTTAAATCAACTATTTTTTAGGATGTGTAGTATGTCAGCACTCTTTCGGCTGTCTGTGAACATCAGGTTATGGATTAAAAGTTTTCTATCTTTATCATTTTTTTAAAGAAACCATTTTTAGTTCATTCTTTCCCTTTTGATTTCAGACTTGTTGCAACTATTATATTCAAAACATTGGATTACTCCTTTGGGGATCATACATATTTTTGCTTTAGCAACTCTGCTTTCAGGATTGTCATTAGGGCTTGTGAGTAGTTAGTTTTTACAGCACTAAAAATATTTTAAAATAATAAATTGCATTAGTTTTATTATATGTAATGATTCTGTTTATTTTTACAGTGTATAATATTTGTATCAAATTGCTTTTGTCCTTCAAAAAGGCACAACTACAGCCATACCTTTTAAGTAAGTATATTTTAAAATGTTTGTGTTTCTGGAGATTTATTTGATTTTTGCTGTGTGAATCTGAGCCCTAGCACATGCTAATAAACAAGCTTTTTAGCACTGAGCTACATCCCCAACCCTGAATGTTTATATTTTTATTCACTTGTAATTCCCTTCATTTCTGTAAACATAGTTATACACTTAGTAGGTTCCTCTTCTGCTTTGGTTCCTAACTTTGGGGTGGTGACCTCTATCAGTTGTATAAGTGAATGGGGAGATGTGTATATCATGTGAAAATGGTAGCCCAGTGAATTTTGCAATATTATTATTTTCTTGACTCACAAAGAATTTCAACATTGCATTTAGATTGTAGCTAATTCTTTTTTTATTTCTTTTTTTATTATTGTATACATGGGATACATGTTTTTTCTCTATTTGTACATAGAGTCAAGTCATGCCATTTGTGTAATCATATGTTTACATAGGGCAATGATGTTTGATTCATTATTATTTTTTCCCTTCCCCCCACCCCTGCCACCCCTCTTTTCCCTCTATACAGTCCTTCGATCCATCATTCTTACCACACTCCTTATCCCTAACCCTAAACCTAACCCTAACCCTATTGCTAACCCCTCTCACCCCCCATTATATGTCCTCATCCACTTATCAGTGAGATCATTTGTCCTTTAGTTTTTTGAGATTGGCTTATCTCACTTTGCATGATACTCTCCAATTTCATCCATTTGCCTGCAAATGCCATAATTTTATCATTCTTCATTGCAGAGTAATATTCCATTGTATATATATACGCTTATATGCCACAGTTTTTTTATCCATTCATCAACTGAAGGGCATCTAGGTTGGTTGCACAATCTGGCTATTGTGAATTGAGCAGCAATGAACATTGATGTGGTTGTATCTCTGTAGTATGCTGATTTTAAGTCCTTTGGGTATAGGCCAAGGAGTGGGATAGCTGGGTCAAATGGTGTTTCCATTCCAAGCTTTCTGAGGAATCTCCATACTGCTTTCCAGAGTGGCTGCACTAATTTGCAACCCCACCAGCAATGCATGAGTGTTCCTTTTTTACCACATCCTCACCAACACCTATTGTTCCTTGTGTTCTTGATAATCGCCATTCTAATTGGGGTGAGATGAAATCTTAGGGAAGTTTTGATTTGCATTTCCCTTATTACTAGAGATGTTGAACATTTTTTCATACATCTGTTGATTGCTTGTACATCTTCTTCTGTGAAGTGTCTGTTCATTTCCTTAGCCCATTTGTTGATTGGATTATTTGTATTCTTGGTGTAGAGTTTTTTGAGTTCTTTATAGATTCTGGAAGTTAGCGCTCTATCTGAAGTATGATAGGCAAAGATTTTCTCCCACTCTGTAGGCTCTCTCTTCACATTGCTGATAGTTTCCTTTGGTGAGAGAAAGCTTTTCAGTTTGAATCTATTTCAGTTGTTGATTCTTGCTTTTATTTCTTGTGCTATGGGAGTCTTTTTAAGGAAGTCTGATCCTAAGCCAACAAGTTGAAGATTTGGACCTACTTTTTCTTCTATAAGATGCAGGGTCTCTGGTCTGATTCTGAGGTCCTTGATCCATTTCGAGTTGAGTTTTGTGTAGGGTGAGAGATAGGGGTTTAATTTCATTCTGTTGCATATGGTTTTCCAGTTTTCTCAGCAAGATTTGTTGAAGAGGCTATCTTTTCTCCATTGCATATTTTTGGACCCTTTGTCTAGTATGAGAAAATTGTATTAATTTGGATTTGTGTCTGTGTTGTCTATTGTGTACCATTAATCTACCTGTCTATTTTGGTACCAATACCATGCCGTTTTTGTTACTACTTCTTTGTAGTAGAGTTGAAGATCTAGTATTGTGATACCCCCTGCTTTGCTCTTACTACTGAGGATTGCTTTAGCTATTCTAGGTTTTTTTATTCTTCCAGATGAATTTCATAATTGCTTGATCTATTTCTGCAAGGTACATCATTGGGATTTTAATTGGAATTGCATTAAATCTGTATAGCACTTTAGGTAGTATGGCCATTTTGACAATATTAATTCTGCCTATCCAGGAACATGGGAGATCTTTCCATCTTCTACGGTTTTCTTTAATTTCTTTCTTTAGTGTTCTATAGTTCTCATTGTAGAGGTCTTTCACCTCTTTTGTGAGATTGATTCCCAAGTATTTTATTTTTTCGATGCTATTGTGTATGGGGTAGTTTTCCTAATTTCTCTTTCTGAAGATTCATCACTTATGTATAAAAATGCAATGGATTTATGAGCATTGATCTTGTATCCTGCTACTTTACTGAAATCACTTATGAGTTCTAAAAGTTTTCTGGTAGAATTTTCAGGTTCCTCTAAATATATAATCATGTCATCAGCGAACAGGGATAGTTTGAGTTCTTCTTTTCCAATTTGTATCCCTTTAATTTCTTTGGTTTGTGTAATTGCTCTGGCTAGAGTCTCAAGGACGATGTTGAATAGAAGTGGTGAAAGAGGGCATCCCTGCCTTGTTCCAGGTTTTAGGGGGAACGCTTTCAGTTTTTCATCCTTTAGAATGATATTGTCCATGGGCTTAGCATAGATGACCTTTATAATATTAAGGAATGTTCCCACTACACAATTTTTTGTAGTGTTTTGGGCATGAAGGGATGCTGTATTTTATCGAATGCTTTTTCTGCATCTATTGAAATAATCATGTGATTCTTAACTTTAAGTCTGTTGATATGGTGAATGACATTTATTGATTTCCAAATGTTGAACCAACCTTGCATCCCTGGGATAAAACCCACTTGATCATGGTGCACTATCTTTTTAATATATATTTGTATGCGATTTGCTAAGATTTTGTTTAGAATTTTTGCGTCGATATTCATTAAGGACATTGGTCTGAAATTTTCTTTCCTTGATGTGACTCTGTCTGGTTTAGGTATCAGCATGATATTGGCTTCATAGAATGAGTTTGGGAGGGTTCCCTCCTCTTGTATTTCATGGAATACTTTGAGGAGTATTGGAATGAGCTCTTCTTTAAAGGTTTTGTAGAACCCGGCTGAGAACCCATCTGGTCCCAGACTTTTCTTTGTTGATAGGTTTTTGATGACCTCTTCTATTTCATTGCTTGAAATTGATTTATTTAAGTTGTGTATGTCCTACTCATTCAGTTTAGGTAATTCATATGTCTCTAGGAATTTGTTGATATCTTCAAGGTTTTCTGTTTCGTTGGAGTATAGATTTTCAAAATAGCTTCTCTTTATGTTTTGTATTTCACTCGTGTCTGTTGTGATGTTTCCTTGTTCATTCCGAATTTCAGTAATTTGAGTTTTCTCCCTCTTTCTCTTTGTTAGTGTGGCTAAGGGTTTATCAAAATTGTTTATGTTTTCAAAGAACCAAGTATTTATTTTGTTAATTTTTCCAATTGTTTCTTTTGTTTCAATTTCATTGATTTCGACTCTGATTTTAACTATTTCCTGTCTTCTACTACTTTTGGTATTTGTCTGCTCTTCTTTTCTAGGGCTTTGAACTGTAGTGTTAATTCATTTATTTGTTGATTTCTACTTCTTTTGTTGAATGTGCCCCATGGAATAAATCTTCCTCTAAGTACTGCATTCTTAGTGTCCCAGAGATTTTGATATGATGTGTCTTTGTTCTCGTTTACTTCTAAGAATTTTTTTATTTCCCTCCTGATGTCTTCTGTTATCCATTCATCCTATAATAATGTATTATTTAATATCCAGGTATTGGAGAAGTTTCTGTTTTTTATTCTGCCATTTATTTCTAATTTCAGTCCATTATGATCTCATAGAGTACAAGGTAGTATCTCTATCTTCTTGTATTTGCTAACAGTAGCTTTGTGGCATAAAATATGGTCTATTTTAGAGAACAATCCATGTGCTGCTGAGAAGAAAGTGTATTCTTTCTTTGTTGGATGGTAAATTCTATATATGTTGGTTAAGTCTAAATTGTTGATTGTGTTATTGAGATCTATGGTTTCTTTATTCAATTTTTGTTTGGAAGATCTATCCAGTGGTGAGAGAGGTGTATTAAAATCACCTTGTATTATTGTGTTGTGGTCTATTTGATTTCTGGAATTGAGAAGGATTTTTTTGACATACGTGGATGAGCCTATGTTCTGGGCATAGATATTTATGATTGTTATGTCTTGCTGATTTATGCTTCCCTTAAGCAGCATGTAATGTCCTTTATCCCTTCTGACTAGTTTTTGCTTGACGTCCACATTATCTGAAATGAGGATGAATACTCCATCTTTTTTGCTGTGTCTGTGTGCATGGTATGGTTTTCTCCATCCTTTCACCTTTAGTCTATGGGTAACTCTTTCTATGAGATGAGTCTCTTGCAGGCAGCATATTGTTGGATTTTTCTTTTTAATCCAATCTGTCAGTCTATGTCTTTTGATTGATGAGTTCAGGCCGTTAACATTCAGGGTTATTATTGTGATATGATTTGTATTCCCAGTCATTTGACTCATATTTGTTTTTTGAAATGATTTGGTTTCTCCTTTATTTGGCTATTCCTTTAGGCTAGCGCATCCTGTTGTTGATTTGCATCGTTGTTTTTCATCTCTTCCTCCTGGAATATTTTGCTGAGAATGTTCTGTAATGCTGGCTTTCTTTTTGTAAATTCCTTTAGCTTTTGTTTATCATGGAAGGATCTTATTTCATCGTCAAATTTGAAGGTAAGTTTTGTTGGGAATAAGAATCTTGGTTGGCATCGGTTTTCTTTCAGGGCTTGATAAATGTTGTTTCAGGTCCTTCTAGTTTTAGGGTCTGGATTGAAAAATCTGCTGATATTCTTATTGGTTTCCCATTGAATGTAATTTGATTCTTTTCTCTCACAGCCTTTAAAATTCTGTCTTTATTTTGTATGTTAGTTATTTTCATAATATTGTGCTGTGGTGTGGGTCTCTTGTAATTTTGTATATTTGGAGTCCTATATGCCTCTTGTACTTGGTTTTCCATTTTATTCTTCAGATTTAGGAAATTTTCTGATATTATTTCATTGAATAGATTGTTCATTCCTTTGGTTTGTTTCTCTAAACCTTCCTCAATCCCAATAACTCTTAAATTTGGCCTTTTCATGATATCCCATAAGTCTTGTAGATTCTGTTCATGATTTCTTACCATCTTCTCTGTTTGGCCAACTTTGTTTTCAAGATTAAATATTTTGTCTTTAATGTCTGAGGTCTGTCTTCCAGGTGTTCTATTCTATTGGTTATGCTTTCTATGGAATTCTTAACTTGGTTTATTGTTTCCTTCATTTCAAGGATTTCAGTTTTTTTTTTCAGTATCTCTTAACTCTTTATTGAAATGATCTCTTGCTTCCCGTATTTGGTCTTTTAACTGTTGATTGGTGCGATCATTCAATGCCTGCATTTGCTCTTTCATCTCCTCCTTAAATGCCTGCATTTGCTCTTTCATCTCCTCATTTGCTTCCCTGAATGTTTTAATTATGTATATTCTGTACTCCCTTTCTGACATTTCTTCTGCTGTGCTCTCATTGGGTTTTATTGATGTAGTATCTAGGTTTGTTTGGGATTTTTTCTTCCCTTGTTTTCTCATATTGGTCAGCTGTCAGTGGGACCCTCAGATATTGCAGATTTCCTCTATTGGCTTATAGTGTCCCAGTAGATTTCCTGTGTATCATCTCCCAGCCTTCCATTGCCTGAAGTCTTGGAGGAACTTGATAATGCAGTGCCTCCAAATAAAGATGCCCCTAGCCCCCTACTGGTTCCAGGACTTGGAGCTGGCTCTGTGCGGAAATGCTCTCACTGGGGGCCTGCACCGTGCAGCTGGCTGTGTGGGAAGAGCCCACCGCCGGTGTGTGGAAGGCTACCTGGGGAAGACTCTAGCTGCCCTGCCCTGCTCTGATAAGCCACCACTATCTGTGCCTGCCGCCCTGGCCAAGTTTTGCCTATTGGGGGAGACTCACCCCGTGACTATATTTTTGTCCAAGTCTCTCAATGCCTCCCCTTCTTGGGTCCTGGTTTCTGGAGTGACTGGAGATGCAGTCACCCTCTAGGCCACCATCTCGAATGGCCCCATGGAAAGTGCCTGCGGCCGGAGTGGACAGAGCCACCTGGAGAAGTCTCTGGCTGCCCTGCCCTGATCCCAGAGGCTGCTTGCGGATCAAAGCTCTCCGTTGGCTCGGGGACTTGTGGCTGACTCTTTGTAGAAAGGCTCTCACTGGGCGGTCTGCTCCGAGAAGCTAGCCTTGAAAGGCTCCTCCCACCACAGGGGGCTGGGGTGCTTGGGGAAGTCTCTGGCTGCCCTGTCCTTGTTCCTGAAGCCGCTTTTGGGCCAGAGCACGCCGCGCTGGCTCTGGGACTTGGAACTTGTTCTGATCAAAAAGGCTCTCACTAGGGGGCCTGCTCCGAGAACCTGGAGAAGCTGGCTGTGTGGGAGGGGCCCACTGCCAGAGTGCGCAGGGCTGCCTGTGGAAGACTCTAGGTGCCCTGCCCTGCTCCGATAAGCAACCTCTATCTGGTCCTGCCCCCCGTGCTGAGCTTTACCAAGTGGGCAGACTCACCCGTGGCTCTATTTTCATCTGAGTCTCTCAATGCCTCCCCTTCTTGACTCCTGGGTTCTGGAGTGACTGGGGATGCAGTCACCCTTTAGTCTGCCATCTTGGAATGCCCCATGGAAAGAGCCTGCGACTGGAGGGGGCTGGCTGCCTGGATAAGTCTCTGGCTTCCCTGCCCTTACCTCAGAGACTGCTTGCGGATCAAAGCTCTCCATTGATTCGGGGACTTGTGGCTGGCTTCATGGCTCTATTTTAGTCCGAGTCTCTCAATGCCTGCCCTTCTTGACTCCTGGGTTCTGGAACAACTGGGGATGCAGTCACCCTCTAGTCCGCCATCTTGGATCGCCCTGTGGAAAGAGCCTGCAGCTGGAGGGGGCTGGCTGCCTGGAGAAGTCTCTGGCTGCCCTGCCCTGATCTCTGAGGCTGCTTGTGGATCAAAGCTCTCCATTGGCTTGGGGACCGCTAATTCTTAAAATTGATCTGATGTCAGTGTGTTGCATACTTCATGTTATTCATGGATCTGTTTCAGTATACTTGAGTCAAAATTTTAATTTTTAGGTGAATATACTCTACTCTTAAAGTCATTCACTATGATAGTGGCCATATTTGAAGTTTATTCTTTGTTTCAGCCAATTTTCATTCTTTTGGTAGAATATTGGGAAAATGCATTTCCTGTAGCTGATCTGGATTGGTATTGACCTGAACTGAACTGTAAAATAAATTTATATAATTCAAAGTATTTATATCTGCTGCCTGTTTAATACAAGCAATTCCCAATGTTTTATTTTTGATCTTGGAAAATTGTGCTTGTGGTAGAAGCCTTCATACTTTCAGTTAGTAAGGAACTTGGACTTTTATCTATTGACTTTTCAGCAACTTTGTAGTTGACTTCTTAGGTGAAATGGTTTCCATTTTTTATTTGAGGAAACTAAGGTTGAGAGAGATGAGGGATTTTCCCAAAATCACACAGAAATTGCAGAGCAGAGTGTAAACCTAAATCAAACACATAAAAATCATGATATTTCCTATATTTTGCTGCCCTTCTTAAGATTTGTTGAGGTCAAAACTTCTGAAATGAAATCAGTAAAATTTTCACTTACAGTGTACCTGTCCTTCCCAGATAGTTTTGTTGATAGTGAGAGGGGTATTTATGAGGTAAGTAATAATTCTGTCCTCCAGGGGCTACTGACCTGCAGGAAAAAATGTAAAAACAAATTATTTAAAAGATAAATTTATCATCATATGTAAGTTTTTCAAAGTGATATGAAAATAATTCATTCACAAACTCTTAAGTTGTGAATGAAAAATTTGATTTAGCAAATGCAAAAGATAACTATATAGAAATACTTTTTATTATTAGTTTTATTGATTACTATTCTGTACTTTTCCTCTAAGTTCTGTAGCTGTCAGAAAATTTACAGACTGATAGGGTGCAACTGACCTTAGATCCCATAAATATACCAGTCTTGCTGAATCACACTATATAGACTGAATCATTTTGGGGGCAATTACCAGAGTCTCCATCAAAGTCATCTGCTGAGAGTGTACTCTGGTAGTCTGCATAGATTAATTTCTCTTTCTAGTACCATAGGTATTGGAATCAGAGATGTCTTCCAATTGCCTCAAACTTGAACGTGTATTGTACTTGCCAGGAGAACTTTCTGCAACAAATTGCTGGTCCCTGCCCTGGGTTTTGGAATCAGGTTCTGTGATGAGGCTTGGATTTTGCAATTCTGATAATTTCTAGGTGATGTTAATGCTGCTGGTCTGAAGACTGCTCTTTGAAAAATACTGTATTGGACAAAATGGTTACCAATAGAAAGCTGTACAGGTCTCTGCCCATGAAAGAATTAGGTGATGACATATAAATGCTTTAAAAATAGTGACTCTGGTAGGTTTCCCTCTATGGAATAAACTGTGGGATTTATCCATTGTATACATAGAAGGATGTAAGTTCTCAAAAGAGGGGGTTGGAAGAGTGAATAGGTATAATTTTAGAAATTTTCTGAAATGAACAAAAAGAAATGGCAGAGATGATACTGTACATCTTTTAGCAAGTTACAAGAAACTTAATTTTCTTAGAAAATTTTAAAAATGACAGCTAACTAATGTGAAATTACTTAAGTTTTTCTCTTCTCTACTGATGTCCACAGTATTAGAAAAGATTATACCTTGTAATAACTTAATTTGGAGAGATTGGAAAGCATAAAGTAATAATTTTTCTAAATGCATTTCTAAAAGATAGGTCTGTAATACTCACATTATCCTAATGATGCATAATAAGTTGTTAGTATTCACTTTGCATATGCTTAGGCAATTGGTTTTCCTTTAGTGACATAACTGATAGATAACTAATCTAAACTTTAATGTGATGATACCCCTTCTGCAGCATGCCTCATGTTTTGAGTTGTTTTCCCTTATAAGTGTATGAGTTGTTTAGAAAAAAAAAGAAAAAAACAACTTAGTCTACGTTTTGATCATGTAGCAAGAAGTCTGAGGACACAATTGAGCAGATCCTTAGGACCCAGATGATGTTATTAATATACTGTGTTTCTTAATACCTAGTTCTCCTTACCTTGTTTCAGTCTCAGCTCTGAGTGACTCTTTGTTCACAAGATAATCAAAGAAAGCCATCACTCACAGGGAGGAAGAAGGAAATCCACTTTCTTCTTATACTTCCCTAACATTGAGAGAAGTCCCAGTGCATTCCATTTGTAAAGGGCTCACTTCAAAGATTTACTTTAAACCATGGTTTCCCAAGCTTGACTTTATTGCCCACCTTGAGCAGATGATTTTTAATTGTATGAACTACCTTTTGTATATTGTTGGATGCTTAAAGGTATCTCAGTTGTTGCTAGTAGCAGTGCCCAACCCCCCCAATGTAACATTGCAAAGATATCCCCAGACATATCACAGTGTTTCTTGGGGGACAGTATCATTCTTGGTGAAAAACCACTGTAGTAAACTGTAATATTCACTGGAACCATGCAGAATGTGTCATGTGTAGGGTCTTTTGACCCAGTATAAAGAGGGATGTCACACAGACCAAACATTAGGTTGTCTATGATTGGAAATTTCTTCTCATAGTTTGCTCTACTTATTAATGCTCCCCCCAGTTCTGAGTTGTCTAGGATTCTCGACAATCTAGAATTAGTGAGTATAGTAAAACTCATGGACCCAACTTCCTTTCAGTAACATGGTATGCTCTGGCTTAAGTTAATTAGCAATTGGCCCTGTAACAATTATAATTTGTGTATGTGCATGTACTTAAATATTCATTGAACTGTACACTTAAAATGTTTTATTTTATGTAAATTTTATTGTTAGTAATTTACCTTAAAAAGTTGGTGAAGGGAAAGCACATTTATGACTAGAAAAAATGAGCGAGAATATGATTTTTAACTGTACACATTGTGATTTCTTTTTCCCTGGGAAATGAAACAGGATAGTGTTTAAGTTTTAATATACTTGTAGAACAAAATATTAATAGCAAATTAATATAAGATCTGCTTAATGCAGTACAGTTTTTTTTTAAATTTTCCACATTCACAGCATTAATGCTTGTTGATTAATGATGGTTCAGTTTATAGATAGGTAGGTAATTAGAATGAGTTTGGCAAGTAAAATGGATCTTCCTACCAGTTTTTATAACCTTCACTGTTTTCTTAATTATTTATTCCTTTTGGACATCCAAGCAAAAATAAATGTTAAGGCAGTCATAGACATATGAATCATTGTATCTTGATTTGAATCTAAAACAATTCTATATCAACAAGAACATATTTCTGGTCTTTGTCTTTAAGAAAAATTATTACCAGAATTTTTTCAACCTTAGGAAAAAGTGGAGGAGGAACAAGAGGCAGGTGAAGAAGATGTTTCAGAAGAGGAAGCTGCAAGTTAAAATGGAGCAAAGACTTTTCACAGAATGCCATAAGACAACGCTCTGTGGGTCCATGGTTGTCCATTGATAAATCCTAGTTAATTTTTATAGATACATTAATAACATGATTTTAACAAAAACTTGAAGGTGGATGATTAGTTTTTATGTGATCTGTGACTTACATATTACAGGGTTTGATGTAGATTTTTGAATTGCACTGTTTTCTTTAAGAAAATAAAAGCAGGTATAAAAGTCTGTAATATGATTTAAGAACATTGTGGTGATTTAAGCAATGTTTAATTTTGGAATATCTCATGGCAAGCAATGAGATTTGTATGTTTCTTTAATAATAACCTGTTTCGAGTCTGAATTGAAAAAAATTACATTTCCCAAGGAGTGTATTATTGGAGTATTTAAGATTAGAGAAAAGGTTCTCATTTGATATGATTTTTCTCAGTTTCACTGTGTGAAATAAAGAATATATTTCCCATAAATGGGAAATTTTTGCCCATTGTTTTGAGAAATGCATATTTTAGTGAAAACTGTGGTCTTTTATGGATATAGTTCAAAATTTATTCATATTTTAAAAACCATGCAAGTAATAAAAACTACCTTGCATTAATTGTAGTTTTCTGCACATCATATACATGATATGGTACTGATTGAGGAAGGTTTTATAAATATAGGTGTTCTCTTGATTCCTTTAGTGGTTAATTTCTTGTTTTGTTCTCTTTCTTGATGTTTTGTTGTATTTTTAAATTTGCCATGGATTATATTTCTCAAATTGGGTGGTATAAACAGTATCAGTCATTCAGTCTAGATTTTACATTATTATTATTGAAACTTATCTTGAATATATTTTGATTTTGTTATTTTTTCTTTTATTTGTTTTTTTGTTTTTAGGTGAAGGTGGATAGTCCTCATTTTTATTTGACATAGGAAAGCTTTTTTATTTTATACTTTGAAAGTGCAAAGCTTAATTTGATACAAAATATAGTTTGCTTTCTACTCAGGAACAGATACCTTGTACTCTGTGTTTTCAGAGTATCTTTGTTCTTCAGGTTCAGAAAATTCTTTAATTGATTTTTTAAAGTGTTTCTACTTGGTGTTTTAGAATGGCAAAATTTTTATGCTTTCTGGAAGCTAATCCAGTGCAATGACTCTTGAGAGGATATGCAGTAAACAGGAACACAGGAAGTTGAAAATTTGGTTAGGTTTTTTTTTTGCTGTCATGTATTGTACCCAAGGTCACATATCCCCTGAGCCATCACCTCTTCCCTTTGTACATTTATATTTACAGACATGATCTGTCTTAAGTTGCTTAGGCCCTCCCTAATTTAGGGAGGCTGGCTTTGTACTGGAGAACCTCCTGTGGCAGCCTCCTTAGTCTGTGAGATCACAGGCCTCTGGACTTTTCATTTTAGTCAAATACCTGCTGGTTAGTATTTTTGATAAGGAGTGTCCAGGATAAGGCAGAATGGGTCAAAAGTGAGTTGATTTTGGTTATAAAGACTGGGGATTCAGGTTTGAATTAACCCAACAGTCTTCTTATATAAAAATGGCCTGGGAATATAATGTGTCCAAGATTTCCTTGCCTCTCCTCCTTCCCCAGGCCACCATGGATCACTGATAAATTTCTCTGGTCAGAGTTCAGCCACAACCATTTTTCTTGCTTACAAAAACTGAGGGAAATCTTTCTCTCATGATACCCCCCAGGATGGCAGGTATTGACATTCAACTAAAGCTTGTGGCAGTATTCTTTTAAATATGAAAGTATAACTTTCGTAGAAGTGATTGGTTTTGTCTTGGGGTGGTTTTCCTGCAAAGTGCTCCACAGAGGCAGACTAGAAGAGAAAAGAATAGGAAAAGAAATGTGATCAGTGTTTTTTGGTAGACATCAAAAGTGATGAGCATTGGTTCTTGAAAAATTACTCTTAGGACAAAGACAGTGAACAGTGTGAAGTTTCTTCTTTCCATTGAAATTTTAATATTTTTTTCTGCAAAATACCCTTTTTCCTTGAGTGGGTAAAATTTTGAGTCATTATATGCATTGAACATGATGATCTCTAGTGTCTCTACAGTATTGGAGCAGCCTAATTACTCCCTAAATAAACCAATATGTCCTAGATGCAGGGAGGCATATTTGTGTTTGCAAATTCATGGAAGAATGAAGCAGGCTGATGTCAGGTTTCTAGTCAGTCAGGAAATTTACAAACCCCCTGTCTTCAAATTTTAAAAAAGGTCTAAAATTTGCAGCGTATACATGTCCCTGGGAACGATCACCAGGCTGGCACAACAATAAAATGTTTCAAAGAGCATAAGCATTCACCAAAAATTAAGCTTAATTTAAAATTATAATTGTGAAAATAAAATATGATTATTACAAATATTACTTTTTATTTGGCTAGATTTTTCAGTCTAACAGTTTTAAGTAATTAATGTAAACCTATGCATTCATCAGCAGAGTCACATTTGCACATGTCACCAGTAGAAGAGCAGGAGAGGATGATGGCACAGAAAATACCCAGCAGCAGGTATGTAAATGTGTCAATTTAATTCCCTGGTCTCTTTCTCTTTTCCTTGCTTCCAGAAGGTAAATTAGGACAAATAAAATGACCTCATGTAATACTGTTTTGGGAATCAAACATTATAACTTAAAACTTAAATCTAAAAGATTTTAACTAGACATCAACTTGAAAATCATATTAGAAATTATGGAAGCTTAATGGCAAATTGTATCCTAGCAATTGAGAGAGTCCTTTGAATATTTGTTTTCTTCCACGTGACCTCCTTATATGACAAGAAATGAATTTGAGACTTAGGAAGAAACATTTGAAAGCAGGAAAATAAATAATTGAAATGTCCAATGAACACATTCAATGTTAAAACACAATCATTCCCAAAAGCTCAAAATTTTCATTTTTGAATTACCAGTTACCCATGCCTGTGTTCAAGATTTCATTTTCCCTTGACAATAAACTTAAGTCAGACACACAAATGCCTACTAATAGAATCAGAAACAACTTTATACTTATTTTTTTTCCATGAAATCAATAAATTACTAAGCATGTTTGTCCTATCTTTTCAGTGGATGTTAGAAAGAAGATCGTAGATGAAGTTATTGGGAACGTGTGAAATTTTGGTGGTACTTAATGACTCCTTTTCTGTTGTTGTCTGTGTTAGTAAACTGAGGTTTTGCATGCATTCAAATGGATTTCTCTTCCACTGGGCATTTGTGTGTACTTTTAGTGTGCAGATTTATCTTTGGGATCTGTCTGGAGCACAGGTTATATCCCAGCATCAAGTCCACACATGATCATGTTCTATATTAAAGTTTCACTCACCAGCATGTCTTTAAAGGCAGAGAATAACCCCAACAACAATCACACCTTAAAAGAAAACATTTATCACCTATAAATAATAAAAAAAAAGACCTTAGGGTTAATAAAGTGATCAGGATCGATTTTCAAAAAGAAATATGAATAAAAGGGGTGAAGACAAGCAAGCAGAGACTGAAGAGGAGATGAGGATAAAATTTGATAAAAATGAGAATAATAAAGGATTTAAAATGAGAATAAGAAGAAATTCAGGGACCAAAAAAGGGTGTGAATGAAACTATCTTAAAAATTTAGATAGAACATGAAAAAACAATGTGGAAACCTCATAGAAACAACAGATCAAAAAAATGACAAGAACAACAATAAATCTTCAGAATGTTCTTAAATTAATGTAAAAGAAATGGAGACACTTCCATCTAGGATTTCTAATTTTGGAAGCATACAACTTTTACGGGATTTGGGGAAGCAACCATGATCCAGAAGTTTTCTTATCTGCTGTAGCTCAAACAGGCCTAACCTGGTGGTGAAGCACACAAGCTGAGCTCCTTTCTCCCCCACAGGACCCAGGGAATGCTGAGAGAACACTGAAAGTTGCAGAGGAAATGCAATCTCATTACTGGCTTATGTACTCAGAGATGTGTGTCTGTCTAAAGAAGAATTGCCTGATAAACCCTCTGGACCATGGAGGCTGAGGACTAGTCTGTAATGCAGACCCCACTTACAGAATCCTATAGTCAGTGACATTGCAGTGTGTATGATTCTAAGTCTGAGGAATTTTCACACACTGTCTTGGAGCATGACACACATGACTTGATTTCAGAATCTTTAACTTCTGGGAACTGCCTGAAAATATTCCACCTCATTCTCCCCAGCACTTCTGGAATCTTCTGTCACTTGAATTCTCATGCAGTACTACTCCCTCAATGTCATAATTTTTCTTCAGTGGAAGTGTGTGTGGTGTGATGTTATGTTTCAGTTAAACACAGACACATTTTCTTAGTATATTTTCCTTCTTTTAAAATTAGAGTTTGACTCAGTAAACATTTAGCTAAAGAAGTTAAATTTTGAAATACTCTGATGACTCAAATGAAGCAAGTGCAACACTTTATCATTCCTACATGAGGTGATGGAAATGAAACTTTCTCAAATCTAGTATTATAGTTTATGACAAAAAATTTGACCTTTAAGTGTTTAAAATTGCTCTATAACATCAAGTGCATTTCTTCAAACAATTTTAAATATATCTACAGTGTTTGTAGAACTGTGGAGCAATACAAAGTTGACTGACTGAAAATTGATGCTCTTGTTTTGGATATATATGTACATCAGTATGTTTGTTGAGAGGGAACACATTTCCTAGGTCCCTCATCCTGATTTTACTACATCAGTAGCCAGAAGAATATAAGAGCTCATATCATTCTGGAGGTACTAGGACAGTGTGACTCAGGGAAGATTTTCTTGCTGAAAGTGCACTCATCTAATTTCCAATGTCAGTGATTTCACCATGACATATATATGGTTATAAACAAAGAGTGATGATGAAATCTTGATGCAACTCATTATTGACATTACTTTTACCAGAGTATCTGTGTGCAACATTCAGAGGTGTATGCTTCATGTTTATCTGGTATGTCCTATCCAGGAGCAAAGAATAGAATAAATGGACATATAAAAAGTAAGAACCACAAATGATGCAAAATACATTGGTGAGACTATTGCCTTAAAACATGAGCTCTAGCATATTCTAATTGTTCAGAGAATTTACATATTAAATAGCTAGTAACACAAAGAAATATAATGAGTCATATCTTATTAGGATTCTGCCACAGGTTAAATTGGGGATGTTACTAGAGAAACTGAATTATGAGTTGCATTGTGATACATGCTTCAATCAAAAGAAATTTGAAATAAAAGAGAAGACAGAACGAACACTGAGAAAGGCTTTGATGACAGGGAGTTGAAGGAAGAAGGAATATTTGTACTCAGCAGAGGGAAGGACATTAAAGTCACAGATAAGCAGGGAAAAGAGCACTGTTTTTAAAACTGGAAGCATTTGAGTTTCCGGGTCCAAAGTTGAATGAGGGATAGAGTAAAAATTTTCCATCCTTCCTGACTTAGTCATAGTTGAAATTAAATTGAGTAGTGAAGAAGTGATCCCCATTGCTACATCTGTTTACCACAAAAGATTATCCATATATACATTCTAATGACACAAAACATGTTGCTTTTACCTATGAAAAATTTGTAGGACAGAAACATAAATTAGGAAAGTAGAAAGCAATATGAATGATTATGGAGTCACCCCCAAATCTGCAGATATCTAAAATTCACTTTGGAAATATTACAATTCCTTCTAATTTTTCATTTGAGAGGGATATCCTGGAAAGAAACCCAGAACTACATTAAAGTTAAGGTAGAGGTAGTGGAGGCCCAAAAAGTTCACACTTGGAACTCTGAAACTGTAATGCATCATCTGTTGGGGCCATGTTCATAATCTTATTCTGACTAAATAGATCTTTTCTTCTACATTCTTTTTTTTTATATTCTAAGGTGGTTCCAGAGATTCTGGTGTGCAGAAAGCATTTTTTTTTTCATAGCCAAAGAAAGAATTTCTCTTTGAGACATTGAAAGAACACTAGTGGATCCTACTCATCAGGGTACAAGCAGATGACATGCCAGCATAAATAATGCTATAATTCTGAGCTTGTCTATCAGTTAGTGTGAAAAATTCTTCAATGGCAGGCAAGAGGAATAATCCATACAAAGAATGGAAAATTGCAAAATTAAGTCCCCAGCTTTATTTATTTTTTTTTTTTGAAAAACCTAAAGGGAAGGGAAAATGAGGAAGAAATGAAAGAAGTTAGCTAGGTAATTTTGGAGGTGAAAAATGAGAAAACTTAGAACACAATTCAGCTTCTTTCTGTGTACCTGCCTTCAAAACAAAGGCAAGATGATTTCTGTCCCAGAAATGATTGAAACCAGTAGGGACGGGAAAAATCATGACAGCTCATTATCCACCAGTCTCTCTTCTGTACCTACAAATCCCTACCATGTGTGTGATATGCATATGAATGATTCAGATGAGTGACATAGTCTTTCTGAAGAATTAGTTGTTTTAAAGACAGCTAACTTTTTAAATTTTAATTGTATTATTATTACTACTGTTCTGTTGGCTCTTTAAAATGAAGCCAAGTCCCTGAGTGCAGTCTATTAGTGTGCTAAACTCTGATTTCTAGATACAGAAATTTCTGATCAGCCAACCCTTTTAGAAAATGCTTGAAAACCTGTATAGATATCTCACACCCACCTCATATTTTACCCAGAATTCTTTACAAATTTAATCATCAAGCACCAAGACTCTTTTTCTTAATGTATATACCAAAGACTTTGAAACACAATACCTAAAATTTTTATTTCATAATTCTGTGAACTTTCAGATCACTTTTTCTTTGGATTGCCATATCTAAATTCTTTAGGCTTTATCATGTTTTTCTTAGATATTGAACCTCTATCTTCACACAAGAGTGGAAAAAGATATTTGATGTTGGGTAAATGAGAGTATACAGGAAAAGAAATCTCACCAGTATCCCATATGGGTATATAAAAAAAAACAACCATATCCAACCATATGTGTATTACCTGTTATTCTAAAGGATATCTGAGCTAATTAGTTCAGAAACTCTCTCTGGTGATAAATGAAGTATACCTTGCCTGGAATATCATCATCACTATAGAGTTACTAATTGTAAGACAAATGAGGAATACGACACATACCTATATTTAAATAAATTAAATAATTTGGGTAGGTTTAACACAAGATATATCCTGCATCAATTTTACTTCAGCTTTGTCATTGAAATCTTCAGGTTTCTTCTTTCCTCCTCTTTGTACTAATCACTCTGCTCTCCAGCATTCTGCATTTTTTTTTTTTTTTGTGTGGTGCTGGGGATTGAACCCAGGGCCCTGTGCTTGCCAGGCAAGCACTTTACCAACTGAGCTATCTCCCTAGTCCAGCATTCTGCATCTTGACATTGAATACATACCAATATCTTTGTTTTAATGGTCATTTCAAAATGATTTTGCCATTGGATACTTCACTGTGAATTTTACAGAACCTATGTTCCTGATTTTGTTTAGTACTTTTGAGTCTTGTGGCTTTACACAACACATACCTAATTTATTCTACTGATTTCATGTGAAATGAATCCATTATTTACAGGAGCTTAGCTTTTCCAGAAATTTTGAGTAAGTGTCATAAATCAAGGATATACTTGCATACTTGCATATAGCAATAAATTAGTTGCTCATATTTCTATGACATGTTTCATTTACTAATGTACTTCTCAGTGGTGGGCACTGGCTTGGATCCTTTTGCATTCTACACAGATGTTCTCCCACAGAACCTCTCCCACAAAACCTCTCCCAGAGACTTCTCTGATTGTGTTGTGGTTTTGTATGTCCAAGTTTTACAACAATGTCCACCAAGGTCTCAAAGGATCTCTCTCTTTATAGGAATATATTGCCATAGGAGAAACTATATGGTAAATCAAAGCAACATTCACATTTTCTGCATTTTATTATACAATACATTTGAAACCTTCTGTTACACTTGGGAAGAATCTCATTTTCCTTTGACTCAGCTTCTTTCTTTCTTTTTTTAACCTTGATTCTACACAAGTCAGTAAATTTATTTTGTCTTCTATTTATGGAAAAATTCCCTCCAATCTGGCCTGCATAAACTTCCTAATGTCCTGCTACCTTCTCTGTGTTCATCTACATTCATGCCCATAACTCTCTGTTCACCTGCTCATGTAGCATTGACATTGGTCCTGTTGTTCATGCATATACTGTACATAATGACCCTCAGCTCTCTTTAAAACTTGGGTGTCCAAGCATCTTACATTTGCTGTAAATCTTTTATAATACAAATTTTGCCTCACTCTGTCTCTTGTTCCCTCTCTGCCTGTATCATCCTCTGGAAGTTCTCTTTTCCAATCCCTATATCATTAGAGAAATACCTTCCATTTAAAACCTTTTCTGTGTACAGCCTTTCATGATCTTAGCATTTCCTATCTCTAGCTGGTAACCTCAATTTAGAAGTCTCCATTCATCTCCATCTAGAAAAGACTCTATCCCTCCCTGCACCTTTTATTTCCTTTAGCTCTTACCAGAAACTCAAATATGAGGGGAAATAAGTAAAACTCTTGACAGTAAAGTGATGTAAAAGTGGTGCCCCAAGTCCGGAACTGATGGACTAGCCAGGAAAAGGAATGCTTTACAGGTCACAAGTTGATTATTACCTAGTATGGGAGCTGTAAATATCTGAGGTAGCCCTAGGGAAAGCACAAGAAGTTTATGTCAAAAATAACAGCAATAATCATGGAAATTTCATGAGATAGTGATTCACCTTGAGTGAATCCACCTGTGAGTTATTATAGGCCTTGTACTGTCTCCACTAGTGGTGCTCTGAAGTATGGAATCACTAAAATTACACCTCAGTGATGTGTATGTGTACTGGGTTCAGAGGGGCACAACTGTATTTGCAGCTACTCAAGGGGCAGAGATAGGCCCCTGTCAGGTTGCCAGCAAACATGGGAATTTACAAACACTGTCTCTAAGGATGAAGACATGGGGTTTAAAGAAATTGCTATAGTACTTGCCAAGGATACACATGTCCCTGCATAAAATACATAGCCCCACACACTAACAGCAATAAAGTATTTCAAATTATAGATATATTCACCTAAAATTATGCTTATTTTAAAACTATCATTGGAAAAATAAAATTTTATGACTACAGCTAGTGCTCCCTTTTACTTGGATAAGTTGTCATTCAAATTAATTTCTAGGTAGTTTAATTAAATCTGCATTTTTCTGCAGAGTCACATTTGGACATATCATCAGAGGAAGAGGAGAGACTTTATGACACTGGATTTAGCCAGCAATGGGTATGCACATGTGTCAATTTAAATTCCTGATTACTTCCCTTTTTCCATCCAGAAGGTGAATTAGGCTAAAAGAAATGGCCTCATAGGATATTCTTTGGGCATCCAAACCTTGTAATTCAATATTTAAGTATAAAATATTTAACTCATCATGAGCATAAAAATAATTTTAGAAATCAAGCTGGATTAAGATAAACTTTATGCAATCATTTGCACAGATATTTTTGATTAATGTGTGTTTTAATTTTTGTGACATCCTTATATTGTGATTGATAAATAGGAGACTTAGAAATAAGCAGTTGAAATTAGGAACAGATACAAATCCAATGACTACTGAACCCATTCATGTAAAAACAACTTCACTCCCAAAGGCTTGACATTGTCTTTCACATTGCCTGTCATCAGTGCCAAGGTTAAAGACTTCATTCTCCATGATTTCCACTGTCTTGATCATGGAAGAAAACAGGCTTAAATCAGACACAAACCTGCCTCTTAACAGCATCATACCCACATTCATGATGCATACTTTTCTGCTAATTTACAAACTGTATCTCCCTTTCTGTATCCTTTCTCTGCAAGAATGCAATAAAATAATTAAACATATTTACCTTACCTCTTTAACACAATGTTTTCTAAAGATCTTGGATACAATTATTGGGATATTGTGAAATTTTGGAGGTGTCTTTTTGTCTCCTGTTCTCATTTTTTTTTTCTCTCTTTCATGTGTAAGTAGGTGGAGGATTTGCATGCTTTTGAATGGATTTCTCTTCCACTGTTACACTTGGATTCTTTTAATGTTCAGGTTTATCATAAAGATGTATCCTTGGCAGGGTTTATTTATATCTGAATATCACTTCTGAAAAGTGCATGTTTTGTTTCTACTTTCTTTCAACTGTATGTCTTCATGGGGGAAAAATAAACTCCAATGTTGATCACAGCTTAAAGCAAAATATTTATCATCTTTAAATAAAATATATATTTCAATTTATCTCAAGAACACCAAAAAATGAAGAGAAGAAGTGAGAAAACACAGCTCATCTGGATGGCATAGGACACTGTCTCCTATGTAAAGTATTATTGCAAAAAAAGAATGGTCTAATTTCCAATTCCAAAGACTTCACACCTATAAAAATGGAGATGTCTTAAGTGTGGTGATGAGATCTATATGCAACTACTTATCATGATTGTTTTTTCACAGAGTGATTCTGAGCAACATGTAGAGGGGTGTGCTTTTTTATATCTGGTGAGTTCCAACCCAGCACAAAGAACAGAATAAAAGGACATGTATAAGGTAAGAACCACATAGGATACAAAATATATTGGGAGTTTATTGCTAAAAAATATGAGTAGTAGTATATTATAATTGTTCAAGGAATATGCCTGTTAAATAGCTGGCAAATAAAGGAAGATAAGGAGTTGCATATCATATTAGGTTTCAGACACAGGTTTAATTAGGTATATTGCTAAAGGAAGTGAATTTTGAGTTAGTTTAAGACATGCTTTCATCACCAGTAAATCTGAAATAAGGAAAAGGAGAGAAGATGAGGGAAAGAAGACTGAGAAATGCAGTAAGTACACCAAATCAAAAATGAATAAATTCAGTGGTATTTAGGACAGAGTGGAAATTGAAGCAATATATGAGAAGGGAACAGAGCAGTTTTTCAAAATGTGGGATGTACTTCTGCGTTTCAGCTTCCAAAGTTGAATGAAGGGAGAGTCTATGTTTCCCAAACTTGGTGACTTATTCACAGTTTGAATTAATTGAGGAGTAAAAACCTGATCCCTCAAAGATAAGCTAATTTACCATAAATGAGTAGGAAAGTATAAAGATTAATGACATGCAACATATTGCTACTCCTTACATAAAAATATATATATAGGGCAGAAACAGTAAATGGAAAATTAGAAGTATGAATGGTTATGCATCATTCCCCAAATGCACAGGTATCTGAAATTAACTTGGGAAAGATTACAGACCTTTATAAATTTTAAATTGAGGAAGAATCCTAGGTAGGAATCCAGAGCTACATTCAAATTAACCTACAGGATTTGGAAAGTGACAAAATTTACAATGGAACACTGAAAGTGTATAGAATCATCACTTGGGTACCATGTTCAAAAACTCATTATGACTCAGCCGGTCTTTGCTTCTACATGTTTATTACATTCTAAGGTGATTCCAATGATCCTAGTCTGCAGAAGAAATGATTAAGAGCCAGGGAATGGATGTTCTTTTGGGAAATACACAAAAACTGCTATAGATTTCTACAGCTCAGGACACAAGCAGTTTAAGGGCAAGTATAAATCTCACTTTCATTCTGAGCATGTCTCCTGAGAAGTGGTAGGGACACAAAAGACTAAGAAGAAATTGTTTTTATTAAGATATATTTTTTATTTTGGAATGCATGAAGGATTGTCAAAAATCCATATAAAGAATATAAATTGGAAAGAAACAAGCTCCCACCTCTATTAGAAGTTCCTTTGGAAAACCTAAATGGAAGGAAATTGAGAGAGGGACTGAAGAGTTAACTAGGGAACATTATTAAACAGAGAGAATGCTTTTGAGCCCTTTTCAGTTTTTCTGCTTTCAAATCAAAATATGGTGCAGAGGTAATTGGAACCTGTGGAGACTGGAAGAATCAGGGCAACCTACAGCTAACAGTTTCTCCCCTTCATATCTAATAGGCACCACAGAGTGTGAGGCATCCACATGCCGTTCAGATGAGCGGCCTTGCATTTGTTGTTTTAAAGAAGGTTAATATTTACATTGTACCATTCTTATAATTATCATTAATAATTTTGTTTCTATTACTTTTATTGATGCTTTCTTGGAAAACCAGGTCCCTGGCATGCCAGGAATATACACTATTACTGAGAAAAATTCTGATCTCTAGAAAGCAAATGTTGTGATCTCTGGAATGTTCATGCAAATACATGAAAAGCTGTCTAGATATGCCACAGCAGACTTACTTTGTAACCAAAAGTCACTATGGAGTTTATTCCTCAAACACTAGTACTGTTACTCTTGTGTATTTACCAATTTCTTTAAAACAAATCATCTATTGATATCTGATAGTTCTGCAAGCTTTCAGAATATTTTTTTCTTTTGGGTATCCTTGTTTGGTCCCCTTATGCTTTATCATACTTTTTTTTCATAAATGTTGGACCACTGTTTTAAAACAAAAGTGAAAAAAAGAAATGTGATATTGATTAAACCAGAATGTATAGGAAATGAAGATGCACCAGATTCCCACAAGTATAGAAAAACCCCCTTACAAATATTGACTGTTATGCTGTAAACATATTTCTCAACTAATTAGCTCAGAAAGCTTTGATGAGCAAACAATTTTACCTAACCTGTGATCTCATCACAACTTTGGATTTATTAGTTATATAAGGCAAATTAGGGACAGGAAACTTATGATAAAATGGATTAAATGATTCTGATAGTATTCACTCGAGATGTGTGCTGCCACATTTTTTATTCAGCTTAGATGTTGAACTACTCATTTACCTTCTTTTCTCCTCTGAATACAGATCACTGTGCTTTGCAGCATTCTGCATCTTGACATTGATATATATATATATATATATATATATGTATGTATATATGTATGTATATATATATATAAAACAGTGTCAATATAAATGGTCATTGCAAAACTGATATTACCCTCAGAATCTTAACTGCTAATTTTTCTAAATCTCTATTCCTGATTTTGATTTAGTGCATTTGATTCATATGGCTTTACTCAACATAAAAGCAACAGTGGAAAGAAGAAACCCAAGATTAAGTAGTCTTCAGTAGTGCTCACTCCCAACACCAGGGTCTATATTCATTCAGTAGGAACATGAGGGTATGGGTTTTTTTTTCATATTCAATTTTAGTTGAGTATATATCTCAATTTCTTTTCAATACCTCAGGATTCACATGCTTCCTGCAATGTAATTCATCTTTTATGTTTATGTTACTGCATACTTAATGAAATGTAAAAAGTTTGTATAATATATTATTTCTAAGCACATCAAGCCTATGATCACAATCAGAGATTCTCTTCCAAAAAGACTAAGATGGAAGAAGGAAACATAGGCACTCAAATCAGGTAACTCTTGACCAAAAATGTCTCTGGAAAAGCATAGTGAAATTTTGGAAATGTTGGAAAATTCCTCACACATGATATATTTTTCCACAATGTGTTGGGAGGATTTGCCCCAACATGTGTGTTGATGATTGCACCCAATTTCAAAATATTTCTGTAAAAACATGAAGAAAAGAAGTTTAAAAAGAGTTTATATCATAGAGGGTTCTAACCATAAATTTTCCAAATTGGAGTCATTACAATGATTAGTTGGATTATGCGACTGATTTTCAGAAAGAATTTAAGGGGAGCAGGGTTAGAGTTGGGATGCCTGGGAAAATGAGGATATGGTTTTTCCTTGAACCCAGGAGGTCAAATCCAGTCTGTGACACAGGAAAACCTGATCATCTACAAGGGAAATTTCACTATACTATGACACCTTTTGTATCGACTAATACCATAAATCCTGTGTTTTGCTTTATGCTCCACTTTTCATGCCCTTATCCACTGATGGTCAGTATGTAGCTAGAAATGATGCAGTGTATGATCATAGGTAATTTATTTTACTCCTCCCCTGTAAAAACAAATTCATTATTTTCTGAAGAACAGTCTTTCCAGAAATTTCAACTGAGTTATAAATCGAAAATATACTTTCACATATGAATGAAGTGTTTTCTCATATTTCTATGATGTTTCTTTTTTTTTAAATTTTCTTCTCAATGGCAGTCACTGAATGAAAACTTTTTGCCTACTATCCAATTTCTCTGCCACTGAACCTCTCCCACAGATCTCTCTGATCCTGTGGTAGGTTTTGTATATCCAAGATTCAGAAAAATGTTCACCAATTTGTTCAACATGTTCCCTCAACATAGGAAGATATTGCAATAGGAGAAAATACATGGCAATGAAAACAACTATCAGTTTCTGTGTTTTATTACACATCTCATTTGAAAGTTTGAGTTTCAGTCAGGAGCAGAGTCTCATATTCATATGGTTGATCTTCTTTATTTGTTCATGTAATTAATCTTCATTCTACACAGGTCATTGAAAATGTTTTATCCTCTGTATTTCTGGAAACATTCCCTCCAGTCAGGCCTGCATCAACTTCCTAGTCTACTGCTGCTTTCACTTGATTCATCTTCATTCATGCCCATGCTACTCATGTTCACCAACTTGTAGCACTGAGTTTGGTCCTGTGAATTATGTTTTGGTAATATGTGTATATGACCATGGGCCCTCTTTAGATCATGGATGATCAAGCATCTTATCTTCCCTAAGAAAATTTCATAATACAAAATTTGCTTCACTCTGTAATTTGATCCCTCTCTCTGCCTGCAGTGTCCTATGGCAGTTCTTACCAAACTCTATATCACCATAAAAACACATTCCCCTTTAATCCCTTTCTCTAGATACAGCATTTCATGTTCTCAGCCTTTCATGTTACCTCTTGTGCATAACATTACTTTTGAATTTTTCATTCATCTCCATCGGTAGAAAACACATAATCCCTAGCACCTGTTATCTTCTTTAGCTCCTACCACAAACTCAGTTATGGGTGGAAACAAATACAACTGTTGACAGCAACATGGGGTAAAAGCAGCCCTCTCAATTCGAGGAACTGATGGACTAGACAGGAAAAGGAATACTTTACAGGTCTCCTCTTACCCAGTCTGGAAGCTGAAAAATGTCTGAGGTAGCCCCAGGGAAAGCAAAACCAGCTTATGTCAGGATTTACAGGCATAATCAAAGTTTGACAAGACAGATTGATGGAAGTATCCATATAAAATATTCAAAAAACCAAGTTCCCATTTCTGGAGGTTTCTTTGGACAACTTAAAAGCTAAAATTAGGGAGAAACAGGAGAAGTTAACTAGTTAATTTTGGATGGAACAATGACAAAACTGTTATAATGCGATTCAGCTGTTTTTATTGTATAGACCTCAAACCAAACTCTTCCCTATACTTAGCTAGACTCCATGATGTACAAGGCATCCATTTGTCATTCATATGAGAAACCTACCACATTTGAATCATTGGTTGTTTTTAAGAAACCTATTTTCCTAGTAATACTAAAATATTACAATATTATTATTATCATTATTATTATGTTTACCATTATTATTTTACAGGTGCTTTGGAATGAAACAAAGATTTATGGCATGATAGTAATTCACTCTGTTATTCAGCAGAATTCTCCTCTATAGATACCTAAGTTTTGGATAAGCCACCCCTTTGATTAAAATATTTTATATTTTATTTATTTATTTTCTTATTTATTCATTTATTCATTTTGCGGTACTGGAGATTGAACCCAGTGCCTTGTGATTTTGAGGCAAACACTCTACCAACTGAGCTATATCCCCAGCCCTATATTTTATTTTACTTTTTTTTGTATTATATTTTATTTTATTTTTTATTAATTTTTTTTATTTTTACAAACACATTTGGATTCAGTGTACACAAATGGGTTACAACTTTTTATTTTTATGTTTTACACAATGTAAATTGTGTCCATTCCTGTAATCATACATATATATTGGGTAAAACTGTCTGTTTCATTCTACTGTTTTTCCATTCTTACCCTCTCCCACCCCTTTTTCCTCTACATCATCCAAAGGTTCTTTATTTTTCTCTTCCCCTGCTACTCTCCATCGGTATATATTGTCATACACTTATCAGAGAAAACATTTGACCTCTGATTTTTTGGCCTTGGCTTATTTCACTTAGCATGATATTTTCCAACTTCATCCATTTACCAGAAAATGTCATAATTTTATTCTTTCTTATGGCTGAATAGTATTCCATTGTGTATATATACCACAGTATCTTAATCCATTCATCAATTGAAAGGCATCTAGTTTGGTTCCACAATCTAGCTATTATGAATTGTGCTGCTATGAACATTGATGTGGCTGCATCATGGTAGTATGCTGATTTTAAGTCCTTTGGGTATAGGCTGAGGAGTGGGATAGCTGGGTCAAATGGTGATTTCATTTCAAGCTTTCTGAGGAATCTACAAAATGCTTTCCAAAATGGCTGCACCAATTTGCAACTCCATTAGCAATGTATGCGTGTGCCTTTTTTCCTCACATCCATGCCAACACTTATTATTTCTTGTGTTCTTGATAATAGCCATTCTAATTGAAATTAGATGAAATCTTAAGATGGTTTTAATTTGCATTTCTCTAATTACCAGGGATGCTGAGCACTTTTTCATATATTTGTTGATAACCTGTTTATCTTCCTCTATGAAATGTCTGCCCATTTCCTTAGCCCATTTACTGATTGGGTTCTTTGTATTTTGGGTGGAAAGTTTTTTTAAGTTTTTTATAAACTTTGGAGATTAATGCTCTGTCTGAAGTGTGTGTGGAAAAGATTTTCTCCCACTCTGTAGGCTCTCTTTTCCTGTGATTGTTTCCTGTGCTTAGAAAAAATCTTTTAGTTTGAATCTATCCCACTTTTTGATTCTTGCTTTTATTTCTTGCACTATGGGGATCTTGTTAAGGAAGTCTGGTCCAAAGCCAACATGATGGAAATTTGGGTCTACTTTTTCTTCTATTTTGTGAAGGGTCTCAGGTCTAATTCCTAGATCCTTGATCCATTTTGAGTTGAGTTTTGTACACGGTGAGAGATAGGGGTTTAGTTTTATTTTACTGCATATGAATTTCCAGTTTTCCCAGTACTATTTGTTGAAGAGGCTATCTTTTCTCCAATGCATGGTTTTGTTGCCTTTGTTTAGTATGAGATAACTATATTCATGTGAGTTTGTCTCTGTGACTTCTATTCTTCTCCATTGGTCTTCTTGCCTCTTTTGGTGTCAATACTATGCTGTTTTGTTACTATAGCTGTAGAGCATAAATCATGATACCTTCTGCCTCACTTTTCCTGCAGAGGATTGCTTTAGCTAATTTGGGCTTCTTGTTTTTATGATTGAATTTTATGACTCCTTTGTTTTAATTACCATGAAGAAAGTTATTGGAATTTTGATGGAATTTTCACTGTGTCTGTAAAATGCTTTTGGTACTATGGCCATCTTGGCAATAATAATTCTGCCTATCCATGAAGAACATGAGAAGTTCTTCCATCTTCTTAGGTATTCCTCAATTTCTTTATTTAGTATTTTGTTGTTGTTGTTTTTTTTTTTTTTTCACTATAGAGGTCTTCACTTCTTTTGATAGATCAGTTCCCAAGTATTGTATTTATTTATATTTGAGGGGTTATTGTGAATGGGTTAGTTATCTTAATTTATCCTTCAGCTGATTCTTCTTGGTGTATCAGTGTACAATTGATTTATGAGTGTAAATTTTGAATCCTGATAATTTTGTCATTTAACTTATGAGTTCTACAAGTTTTCTGGTGGATTTGGGGGTTCTTGTAAATCTAGAATCATGGTGTTAGCAAACAGTAATAGATTTAGCACTTCTTTTCCTGTGTTCCTTCAATTACTTTCATTTGCCTAATTGTTTTGAGAGGTATTCTAGGACTATGATAAATAGATTGTAAAAGTGGGTATACCTTTCTTGTTCCTCTGAATCAATGGTTTCAGTTATTTTCTTTTTAGAATGCTGTTGGCTGTGGATTTGGTGTATATAGCTTTTACAATGTTGTTATGTTCCTTCTATCCCTACTTTTTATAGTGTTTTGATCACAAATGTATTATACATTTTGCCAAATGCTTTTCCTGCAGCTATTGAGTTAATCATGTGATTCCCATCTTTAAGTCTATTAATGTGGTGGATTGTGTTTATTGATTTCCATATGTTAAAAGAACCTTGCAGCCCTTTGAAGAACTCCATTTGATCATGGTGCATAACTTTAAAATTTTTAATGTAATTTGCTAATATTTTATTGAGAATCTTTTATCTATGTTCATCAAGAATATTGGTGTGAAGTTTTCTTTCCTTAATATGTCTGTCTGATTTTCATATCAGGTTGATACAAACTACATAGAATGTGTTTCAAGAATTTTCCTTCTATTCTTTTTGTGGAATAATTTAAGGAGGTTTGGAATAATCTTAAAAGTCTGACGTTACTCATCTGAGAATTCATCTCGTCCTGGGATTTTTTTAGTTGGTAGTCTTTTGATGGCATCTTCAATTTCATTATTTGAAATTTGATCTGTTCACATTTTTTATGTAATCCTGGTTCAATTAGTGTATGTCATATGTCTTTAGCAATTTGTCAACATCTTTAAGATTTTCTATCTCATTGGAATATAAATTCTCAAAATAGCTTTTGATTATCCTCTGTATTTCAGTAGTACATGTAGTGATATTTCCCTTTTCATCACAGAGTTTAGTAAAGAAATTTCTCTCTCTCTTGTTAGCTTTGTTAAGTGTTAATCAATTTTACTTATTTTTTCAGAGAACCAACTTTTCGATTCATTGATTTTTTAAAAAAAAATTAATTTCAATTTCATTGATTTTTGTCTCTGATTTTAAATATTTTTTGTGTTATACTGATTTCTGTGTTCATTTTTTTTATGGGGGTCATAAGATGTAATGTTAGATTATTTGGTGTCTTTCAGGGTTTTTTTTTGATGTATAAAGTTTTTTTGATGTATTGAAAGTTCAACATTATAAATTTTCTTCTTAAAATTGCCTTCTTAGTGTCATGGAGATTACGGTGTTTTGCATCATTATTCTCTTTTGACTCTGTGTAATTTTCATATCATCCCTAAATTCTTCTGCTGTCCATTCATCATTTACTAGTGAGTTTTTCAAACCAGGTATTTGGGTAAGTTTTATTTATCTTAGCCCTTATTTCTAATTATTTTTCCATTATGATCTGATGGAATGCAAGGCAATATCTATTTTTTGAAATTGCCTAAAGTTTCTTTGTGTCCTAAAATATGGTCCAATTTAGAAAATTTTACAGGTATTGCTGAGAAGAAATTGTATTCAGTCACTGATGAATGAAATGTTATATGTATATTAACATAAATATAAGTATATAGTCTAAATTTTACTTTTTTAGTTCTGTACATTATTTAGTTTTTGTTTGTATAATCTGTCTAATAATGAAAGATGATTTTTAAAATTATTGAGTATTATTTTCTTGTGGTCTTTTTGATTCTTTATATTGAGAAGGGTTTGTTTGATATATGTAGATGCTCCATTTTGGGGGCTTACATAGTTACAACTGTTAATTCTTGTTATTTCATAACTCCCTTAAACATTATGAAATGACCTTTTTGTCACTTTTGATTAACTTTGGCTTGAATTCTACTTTATCAGATATGAGACTAGAAACACCTGCTTGCTCATTGATCCATGTAAGTGATAAGTATTTTACCATCTATTTATCTTCAGACTGTGTATGTCTTTGCCTATGAGCTGAGTCTCTTGGAAACAGCATATTGTTGGGTCTAGCAGGGGGTATTGCAATACCAGAACTTCAACTCTACTACAAAGCAATAATAACAAAAATGGCATGGTATTGGTACCAAAATAGACAGGTAGATCAATGGTACAGAATAGAGGACATGGACACAAACCCAAATAAATACAATTTTCTCATATTAGACAAAGGTTCCAACAATATGCAATGGAGAAAAGATAGCCTCTTCAACAAATCTTGCTGGGAAAACTGGAAAAACATATGCAATAGAATGAAATTAAACCCCTATCTCTCACCCTACACAAAACTCAACTCAAAATGGATCAAGGACCTCAGAATCAGACCAGAGACCCTGCGTCTTATAGAAGAAAAAGTAGGTCCAAATCTTCAACTTGTTGGCTTAGGATCAGACTTCCTTAACAGGACTCCCATAGCACAAGAAATAAAAGCAAGAATCAACAACTGGGATAGATTCAAACTTAAAAGCTTTCTCTCAGCAAAGGAAACTATCAACAATGTGAAGAGAGAGCCTACAGAGTGGGAGAATATCTTTGCCAACCATACCTCAGATAGAGCGCTAATTTCCAGAATCTATAAAGAAATCAAAAAACTCTACACAAAGAATACAAATAATCCAATCAACAAATGGGCTAAGGAAATGAACAGACACTTCACAGAAGAAGATGTACAAGTAATCAACAGATATATGAAAAAATGTTCAACATCCCTAGTAATAAGGGAAATGCAAATCAAAACTACCCTAAGATTTCATCTCACCCCAATTAGAATGGCAATTATCAAGAATACAAGCAACAATAGGTGTTGGCGAGGATGTGGTGAAAAAGGAACACTCATGCATTGCTGGTGGGGTTGCAAATTAGTGCAGCCACTCTGGAAAGCAGTGTGGAGATTCCTCAGAAAGCTTGGAATGGAAACACCATTTGACCCAGCTATCCCACTCCTTGGCCTATACCCAAAGGACTTAAAATCAGCATACTACAGAGATACAGCCACATCAATGTTCATTGCTGCTCAATTCACCATAGCCAGATTGTGGAACCAACCTAGATGCCCTTCAGTTGATGAATGGATAAAGAAACTGTGGCATATTTATACAATGGAATATTACTCCGCAATGAAGAATGATAAAATTATGTCATTTGTAGACAAATGGTCGAAATTGGAGAATATCATTCTAAGTGAGATAAGCCAATCTCAAAAAACTAAAGGACGAATGATCTCGCTGATAAGCGGATGGGGACATATAATGGGGGGTGGGAGGGGCTAGCATTATGTTTAGGGTTAGGTTTAGAGTTAGGCTAAGGAGAGCAGTAAGAATGAAGGAAAGAAGGACTGTGTAGAGGGAAAAGAGGGGTGGGAGGGGTGGGGGGAGGGGAAAAATAAAATAAACATCATTACCCTATGTAAATGTAAAAAAATAAAAAAAATTAAAAAAAAGAATGATGTTGGCCATGGGCTTAGCATAAATAGCCTTTACACTGTTCAGGTATGTTCCTACTATCCTTATTTTTTCCAGTGTTTTGAGCAAGAAGGAGTGTTGTGTTTTGTCGAACATCTTTTCTGCATCAATTGAAATAACCATATGATTCTTACCCTTAAGTCTATTGACATGATGGATTACATTTATTGATTTACGAATGTTGAACCATCCTTGCATTCCAGGGATGAACCCCACTTGATCATGGTGCACAATTTTCTTAATATGTTTTTGGATATGGTTTGCCAATATTTTGTTAAGGATCTTTGCACCTATATTCATCAATGATATTGGTCTAAAATTTTCTTTCCTTGATGTGTCTTTGCCTGATTTGGGTATGAGTGTGATATTAGCTTCATAGAATGAGTTCGGTAGGGTGCACTCCTTTTCTATTTCCTGGAATACTTTGAGAAGTATTGGAATGAGTTCTTCTTTGAAGGTCTTGTAGAACTTGGCTGAGAATCTGTCTTGTCCTGGACTTTTCTTGGATGGTAGATTTTTAATGGTTTCTTCTATTTCATTGCTTGATATTGATCTGTTTAAATTGTATATGTCCTCCTGGTTCACTTTGGGAGGAGCATATGTCTCTAGAAATTTGTCAGTGTCTTCAGTAGTCTCTATTTTGTTGGAATACAGATTTTCAAAGTAGCTTCTCATTATGTTCTGTATCTCTGTGGTGTCTGTCATGATATTTCTTTTTGCATTATGTATTTTAGTAATTTGAGTCTTCTCTCTCCTTCTCTTTGTTAGTCTGGCTAAGGGTTTGTCTATTTTGTTTGCTTTCTCAAAGAACCAATTTTTTGTTTTGTAAATTTTTTGAATAGTTTCTTTTCTTTCAATTTCATTGATTTCATCTCTGATTTTAATTATTTTGTGTCTTCTACTTTTGCTGCTATTCTGTTCTTTTTCTAGGGCTTTGAGCTGTAATGTTAGGTCATTTAGTTGTTGACTTTTCATTCTTTTGTGGAATGCACTCCATGCAATAAATTTTCCCTTAGTACCACTTTCATAGTGTCCCAGAGATTTTGATATGTTGTATCATCGTTCTCATTGACCTCTAAGAATTTTTTAATCTCCTCCCTGATGCTTTTTGTTATCCATATTTTATTCAATAGCATATTATTTAGTCTCCAGGTGTTGGCGTAATTTCTCTTTTTTATTTTGTCATTGATTTCTACTCTCAGTCCATTATGATCTGATAGAACAAAAGGCAGTATCTCTAGTTTTTTGCATTTCCTAAGGGCTGCTTTGTGGCATAACATATGGTCTATTTTTGAGAAGTTTCCATGTGCTGCTGAGAAGAAAGTGAATTCACTCATTGTTAGATGGAATATTCTATACATGTCTATTAAGTCTAGGTTATTGATTGTGTTATTGAGTTCTATAGTTTCTTTGGTTGGACTTGGTTTGGAAGATCTATCTAGTGGTGACAGTGGTGCGTTAAAGTCAACCAGAAATGTTGTGTTTTGGTATGTGATTCCTGAAATTGAGAAGGATTTGTTTGATGTAGAGGGATGCACCATTGTTTGGGGCATAAATATTTACTCTCCTTATGTCTTCCTGATTTATGGTTCCCTTAAGCATTATGAAATGTCCTTCTTTATCCCTTCTGACTAACTTTGGTTTGAAGTCCACTTTATCTGATATAAGGATGGAAACCCCCACTTTTTTACTGAGTCCATGTGCGTGGTAGGTTTTTTTCAATCCTTTTACCTTTAGTCTGTGGGGTGTCTTTTTCTATGAGATGAGTCCCTTGAAGGCAGCATATTGTTGGGTCTTTCTTTTTAATCCATTCTGCCAGTCTATGTCTTTTGATTGATGTGTTCAGGCCATTAACATTCAGGGTTATTATTGAGATATGATTTGTATTCCTAGTAATTTGGCTTATTTTTTGGTTTTTAAGTTGACTTCGTTTCTCCTTTGAGTTGTTTTTCTCAAAGGTAGTTCCTCCCTTTGCTGACCTACATTGTTGTTTTCATTTCCTCCTCATGGAATATTTTGTTGAGAACATTCTGTAGTGCAGGCTTTCCATTTGTAAATTCTTTTAACTTTTGTTTATCATGGACAGATTTTATTTCTTCTTCAAATCTGAAGGTTAGCTTTGCTGGGTATATGATTCTTGGTTAGCAACCATGTTCTCTCAGAGCTTGAAATATGCTGTTCCAGTCCGTTCTAGCTTTTAGAGTCTGGGTTGAGAAGTCGGCTGCTATCCATATTGGTCTGCCCCTATATAATCTGATGCTTTTCTCTCACGGCCTTCAAAATCCTATCATTATTTTGAATGTTAGGCATTTTCATTATAATGTGCCTTGATGTGGATTTGCTGTGATTCTGTGCAATTGGTGTTCTGTAAGCCTCTTGTATTTGATTTTCCATTTCATTCTTCAGGTTTGGGAAATTTTCTGTTATTATTTCATTTAATAGGTTGTTCATTCCTTTGGTTTTTTCTCTGTGCCTTCGTCAATCCCAATAATTCTTAAATTTGGTCTTTTCATGATGTCCTATAGTTGTTGGAGATTCTGTTCATGATTTCTTACCAACTTCTCTGTTTGGGCAACTTTATTTTCAAAATTAAATATTTTGTCCTCATTGTTTGGTGTTCTGTTTTCCAAGTGGTCTTGTCTTTTGGTGATGCTTTCCATTGAGTTTTTTATTTGGTTTATCTTCTCCTTCATTTCATGGATTTCCATTTGTTATTTTTTTTGTTGTTGCTTTTTTTTTTTTTTTTGAGAATCCCTATCTTTTCATTGAAATGATCTTTTGCTTCCTGCATGTGCTCTTTCATCTTATTGGTATTATCATTCATTGCCTGCATTTGCTGTTTATCTCATCCCTTGCTTTGTGCATTATCTTAATCATGTATAATCTGAAGTCCTTTTCTGACATTTCTTCTAACATACTGTCATTGGATTCTATTAATATAGAATCTAGATTTGTTTGGATCATTTTCTTCCCTTGTTTTTTTGTGTTGTTCATGTATCTTCCCCTCTAGCAGTGCAGATCTGGGGTATTGAAGATTTGGCCCTATAGGCTTATAGTGGCCCTATAGGTTTCCAAAACCCTTTCTTGAAGGGGAGATCAATATTAGCAGTGCCCAAATCAGACACTATGCAATCTTAGACCAAATAGCCCCTATGGGAACAATAACAACATTGTCATAATAAACAAAATTAGTTCAAATATTATCATCGGTAAAACAAACAGACTTGCAATAAGGTCTGCAGTTTCTAATGGAGGACAAAGAGGATGCAGAGGAATGTAGAATGTGGCTGTTAATGGGATAAGAAAATAATATACAGAAGTTCTAAAAAAAAGAAAGGGTGAGAATGTAATGAAAAGAAATCAGATGTTAGCATGCAAAAAAGGGAGAAAGAGACTCTAAGGGAACAGGTAAACAAAAGGAAAAGAGAGCAATGAAAGTAAAGATATAAAAATTTCAACTTTTTCAATAAGGAGAAAAAAGAAAATCTACAGTATAACAGTCATATACTAATGAAACCTTCCAGTGTTCAGTAGCTTGATGCATAAGAGATACCTGACAATGAACTTCAAGTCTCCAGCAGGCATAGCAGGATGGGATTTGTCCCACCCAAAGATCGGAGCTGTGGCTTCCAGGATTATCCAAGAACCACTCTGGCTTGGAAATGTGTTGGCAAATCGGGAGCTGCAGCTCAGGTGTGGACGTGGTCAGCTGGAGGTCCTGGAGACAGGATGCAGTTGGTCTAGCAGGGGTCCTGGAGGTCCAGTGTGTTTTGTGTGGTTGTGGGATCCTGGAGGCTGGATGTAATCAGTTGGTCTGGGTTCCTGGTGATAGGACCCAATCAGTTGTTCTGGGGTTCCTGGCAGCAGGGATCAGTCAGTCGATGTGAGGGCTCCATAGGCAGGGAGTAATCAGTTGGGCTGAGGTATTCTGGAGATGGGACTCAGCCAGTCTGGCCAGGGGTCCAATGGGGCCTGGCTCTTGTCTCAAAATGGTGTCAGCCAAGTGTAATCAAACCCGCAGGTACTGTAACAGTGAACTTCCAGGCAGCAGCAGGCAGCTGGTGCTCCACTGGTGCTCCAAATGGCGGTCCGTGATCCATTTGCTGACTGTTGTCAGATGATTGGGAGGTGAGCCTCGTGTGGTGGGTGATTGATAGTTGTAATGCAGGCAATGGACAGGCAAGAGGCAGGCAAATGGCGGATGATAGATGCCTGACAGGGAGCAATTTGCACTCAAAAAAGGCATCGATATGTTGGCAGACTGCAGGACATCACAGCAGACAAATGGGGTAAAATGAGGATAAGTAGCAAAAACTGCCTCCCCGAGAAAGAGATATCCTCTGCTTGAAACCCGAGTTAGTGAGTGACAAGGAACTCAGCCTCCCTCTAGTCTGCCATCTTGGATCTTGAGGTAGGTTCTAACTATCCCTAGTTTTTCTACTGTTTTGAACATGAAGGGGTGTTGTATTGTCAAATGCTATTTCTACATCTAATGAGATGATTATATGATTCTTGTTTTTAATGCTATTGATATGATAAATTATGTTTTTTGATTTCAATATGTTGAACCAACCCTGCATTCCTTGAATGAACTGAACTTGATTGTGGTGCACCATCCTCATGTTTTTATATGAAAGTTGCCAGAATTTTATTGAGATATTTGCATCTATGTTCATCAGGGATATTTTTCTGAAGTTTTATTTCTTTGATGTTTCTTCATCTCATTTTGGTATGAGTATATTAGCCTCATAGAATGATCTTGGAACATGTTTGTCTCTTGCTATTTTATAGAATAATTTGAGGAGTATTGGTGTTTGAAGATCTTGTATGACTCAAATGAGAATATGTCTAGTCTTGGATTTTTCTAAATTGGTAGACTTTTAATGGTGTTTTTGATTTTATTACTTGATATTGTTCTTTTGAAATCATGTATGACCTCCTGATTAAATATATGTAGGTCATGTCTCTAGAAATTTCTCAATGTCTTTATATACTTTCTAAACTTCTTCTTTTACATTCTTCTATTGTGTCATCAGTGGCTTATCTAATTAGGGCATCTTGCTTTGTTTATTCCTTTTTGTTCCCTTGTTTTTCATGTTGCTTGTGTGTTTTCCCATTTGTTATATGGATCTGAGACAATACAGATTCTACCCTGTACATCTGTATTGTAAATAAAGATTTTCATTATCCCATCTTTAAGAGGGGGACAAATATCAACAATATCAACCCAGTACAAACAATATACAGCCTCAAATATAATATCTCCTTGCAAGGCTTTCGCTGCCCCTCTTGCTATAAGCAGTAATGATGAGTTCAATCACTGTGCACAAGAAAATCAGAAATTTGTTATACAGATTTACAATCTCAAATAGTGGACAAAGATAGAACAGAAACAGTGCAGGACATGGTCTTCAGAAGGGAGAAACAGAGAAACTAGAAACAAAAATCCACAAGGCATGGGAGAAAAACCAACAGAGATTGGCTGTTATGTGGAGAAATGGTAGAAAGGGAATCTAGGAAGACAGACAAGCAAGTGGAAAAATACATACTGAGGGAGCAAATATTAAAAATATAGTAATATACAGAATATATAGCAGAACTGCAAAACACCTTGTTTATATTATTGTCTTCAACAAACCGATACACAAAAAACTCCCTGTTCCAAATATGATACAGAGAGGATTAAGAAGAAAAATTAGTAAAATAAATCTCAGTGTAAAATTGAACAACTGCCTCTGCCAGCATCCAGAAAGCTTCTCAGCCCTCTCTCTGACTTCCCACAAGACAGACCCTGGAAGACCTAGCCACTATCTAACCACCCTGAACCTCAGATGTCCTGGGTTTGGCCAGATTGGAATCCCAGGATCATAATGCCACTGGAAATTGGAGGGAGACAACAAGGGTTGGGCAATTGTGAGATGCTGTACTAGATGGGATAAGTCCACACTCCCAGGAGAAAGACCCCATTTGCAACCAATTCCGATAGGCACCCTGACACTGAACCTCCAGGTCCTGGCTAGTCTCCCCAGACACGTGCAGCTGTGTCCCAAAATGGCAGTGGAACCAAACACACTGGCAGCCCAAATTAACCCCAAACTCTGGCCAGCATCTTAAAATGAATGTGACCACATGCAACCAAACCTGGGGTCTGTGTGGCAGTGGACCTCTGGACAGTGTTGGAAATGGTAGCAGAATGAGTCAATATTAGCTGGCAGGGGGTCAGCAAGAGCTACAGTCATTGGTGGTTTGGCAGCAGGTGGGGGAACTATGGAAGCAGTGGCAGTTGCAGCTCTGGCTGCAAGTGCAGCAGCACCCAAAGAGGAGAACTCTAGGTGATCTTCTGGGAGCAGCAAGAGTTTTGGTGTCAGTGGCAGCAGCAGCAGCTGTGTAATTGGCAGGTAAGTGTCTGAGGCACCATCGTGAGCAGCAGACCTCCAGGTAATGCTGACTGTGACAGAATCAAGAGCAGCAGCAGGGCCTGGAGAAAGACCTCTGGGTCCCTGAAGCAGAAGCATCAGGTTCAGCTGTGGCACAGGTGCCTGCACCAGTGGCACCTAGGGAAAAGACCTGCAGGCAGCAGCAGTGGTGTCCATGGTCATGGCATAATGGGCAGCCCCAGCACCTGATGAAATCTCCTCTGGGCATCTGTGGCTGCCTTTAGATTTAATAAAGTTTGAAATAATGTCGTTAACTTCAGTTCTTCTTGTTCTCCCATGCTTCTGCAAGACTCAGTCTTTGTAATGATCACTCAGTTTTTGCTGTGTTTAAGCCAGAACAATCACATCATTTGTAAATAATTTTAATATGATAATAGCTATAGTTACTGAGTGTTCACCAAAATGCTAAAATGTACTAAGTGCTTACTAGGCTCTTTAATATTTCTACCAATCCTTCTTAACAAAAAGGAAATCGAAGATAGATGAGATAAAAAACTTACTTTATGTCATGGAGATAGTAAGGGATGACATGTAGGTACAAATTGAGACTCTTTTACGTCTTTGCATGTCTCTATAACTACTGAGCTTGCCTGTCTTCCAAGGACTTCTTCATAAAGATTACTCCTCTGTACTGCTACTTTATGAGTAAAAGTTTGTAGGAATATTTCAGAGAGAACCAGAAGCATGTACCAGTACACTGCAGATAGTACCAAAGACAGAAAAGGTCACAGTTATGCTGGTATCTATTTTATGGAAAGTCCACCTGTCTTTCAGGTGATGATGGTGGCCCCAGCTTCAATTTCAAGGGCCATGAATGACTTATGGGTTTGTTTGAGTCATCTCAGGGCAGGAGGGTTGCTTTTCTATGAATTCAGATTCCATCAATTTATCCACTGCCTCAGATAGCCCTAAGTTCAAACACAGCAGCCCTGATGCAGAGGAGGTGGGTTTAACTGTGAAAGTGGTCCACTTCACTTTTTGAATATAGATCTGAGGCTTATTTTTAAAAGGAGTGTGTTTTCCTTTTCCTCTTCTCCCTCTCCTCCTCCCTAACCATGGAGTGGGGAACAAGATTACATTGAGTTATCTGTGTTTCACAGGAAGGAGATATCTGCCAGAAGTTCTGGGAAATGAATATCTTCCAAATTAAAAAGTCAATGTTAATGTGCCATCAAGGTGCCCTGGGACCCTTTGTCAGGGCACACCTGGAATGTAGCCTTTGAAGAGTTTCTTTAACATGCCGTTTTTCCTTCTGATGAGGATAATGACAGCCTTTGTGACAGGAGTCCCCTGTGTTTCTCCTTTGCTAGCAAAGCAATAATTTTTTTTTTCTTTTTCACAAAACAATGTCCTTGTTATTTAATTGTCATTGGGGACAAGGACAGAGCATTTGGTTACAAATTTGTTCCCCTACCTGGGGACCCAAGAGCAGCTCCCAACTCTGGATTTCATGGGTAGGCCTGGCACTGCAAGCAACTGCAGTTCCATGCTGAATGAAGAAGTAAGGCAAACTTTTTGAGAGCTGACTACTGGAAAATTAGTAGATGGGAGAACTTGCCTTGGGTTGATCCAGAGGAGCTATTCCTGTAAGTAAAGGGTGTGCCTGAGGGATTCCCAGCAGCTGCTGAAGACCCCTTTGCTTCAGGGATCTCCAGTCTTCCTTTCCTGCATTTTAAGGATTGCTCCATCTTGATCTACTTTGAGATAAAGGAAACTGAATGCAGTAATGTCTGGACACCTTCACTATTTGGTTAACTCCCTCAGTGTTCACATTAAGACCCTTGATTCTACACATCTGGTTCCCCTTTGTGGGAATATCTAGTCCCTTTTTGTGGGGAAATATGTGATGCCACTGGTGTAGAAGTCATGGTTTAGTGGCAGTTGGGAACTTGGAAGAATTTTCCTCATCTGGTTCATCTGCTTTAAAGGTTTTCCTGTGTCAGTCATGGTTTGGGGATCCTCTTTATATGTCTCTAGATATTTTTGTTTGCATTTGTTGCTTCTCCCTTAAAACATGGTAAATATTGTGTTCATTCTGTAGATTGTTTCTTAGGAAAGATCTTGGCTGAATGGGCCACCTATAGGTATAAAACTGTCTAAGGAAGAGATGATGTTTTACTGTAACACTCTGCTCTTTGAATGATTTTCTGTATTATTACAATCTTGCACTTGGGTTTTGGTCTGCCAGAGGTAAAATAAATAAAAGATTTTCTATGTACAGACATGTATGGAATTATGTAATAAATCTTAACAGGCAAAAACTAAGTTGGATGCAAAAAGGTGCTCCCTCTAATATGTGAGTATAGCAGGACAACAAATTAGGATTTATTTATTTTTCTTTCCAAACAAGTGCTAACAGTCTGAGTACTACTTCTCAGTCTTGCCCAGGCAGCTGCAAATCATATTGCTGTGGGTCAGGGACACAGTCCTGATATAAAGGAGAAAAAAGAAAATCCTAGGAAAGCTGCCTGGTCTATAGAGAAATAGGCAAAGGAGGATGTAGCCTCTACCCTACTTTCCAGTCATTCTTTGCCCATAAGAATAATACCAGAGTTTGAGAACATGGTTCAGCTCACAGCTTCTGCAGATTAATGAATCTATATGAACCATAGACCACACCATTATTTCTTTCTGGGTTCTTGCTCCTGGATTCAAAGAATGAAATTCATGGATGGTGGCAGAGGACAAAAAGAAAAGAAATAAAATTAGTTTTGAATGAAAGGAAAAAAGGAGATGCATCTCCCTGTGATGTGAAGGGGAAACATTTGGAAAGCTTCTCCACTTGAATATACTAGTTCAGAAATTAGGCTTTGGACAAAGACGTTTATCATGCTCAACAGATATTAAAACTGTTAAGGTTAATTGTTGGAATCTATTCTGTACGGTTGTTGGGAAGGTACCAAGGTTTTTGCTTGGTCCATAACTTTCTATTTGGCTGTGTGCCTTTTGTTCTTAAGTCTGAATTTTTTGTGACTTCCATTTGGGTCTATCCCCATTTTTATTTTCTTGCCACTCTTGGTCAAAGAAGTGAACTGGAATGCTTAAGCTCACAGGGTTGCCCTTACATTTAAAAAAAAACCCATCTGGGGCACATTATATTCATTGATGATTAATTAAACTATCTTAATGGAGATGAAAGGTGAAAGTTGCCAATCACAAGGAATGAAACAATGGGTTCTAATATTATTAAATTGTAATGTGAGGACAAAATTGTCTCCCCTTATTAAGATCTGCCCTATTTGATCAGGGGACACTTCTGGGTGCAGGTCTTCCATCTTGCCCACAGAGCTAAAATACAAAGGTCTCCCTGAGTCCCCATGAATTCAAACATCTGTCATTTGACCTGATTATTGAAGAAAGAGGTTCCTAATAATTTCTGTGACCTTCACTAGACAGTGCCGTTATATACAAAAGTATGTAAAGAGAGAGTCTTTGGGTACAATTAACAATGGAGAACTCAATTAAAGTTGATGGCATTATGATGATGGTAGGGGAGACTGGTCAAACAATAACCTGTGTTACAACCACTTGAGTATAAATTGGAAAAAAATAAATTTAAGGCACAGATTTTAAATATGCCATACTCTCTAATCCCTTGCTGTGATAAAATTTTGTTATGTAAATTAAATGTATAGATAACATACTCACACCAAAATTAAAAATTTCAAATGCAAGTATCTTCCAGGCAAAGGAAACAGAACTTGCTCTGCTGATGGACTACTAGAAGTGAGAAAGGCCTTTTAAGAAAAAGTGACCCTGAGAAAAGTGATCAAAGTTATCTTAACCAAGGTAAGTTTTAGGAGGGATAACTTGTCCAAGGGAAAAAGAAAAATAATAGCAGCTCAATTTATAATAGCTAGATTGTGGAACCAACCTATATGCCCTTCAACAGATGAATGGATAAAGAAATTGTGGTATATATACATGATGGCATATTACCCAGTCATAAAGAAGAATAATATTATGACATTTGCAGATAAATGGATGCAATTGGAGAATATCATGTTAAATGAAAGAAGCCAATCCCAAAAAAAAAGAGCAGAATGTATTCCCTGACAAGTAGATGATGATACATAATTGGGGTGTTGGGTGAGAGAAGAATGGAGGAACTTTAGATTACATAAAGGGAAATGAGTGGGAGGGGTATGAAAAATGGAGGTAAACAGACATCATTACCCTATGTACATGTATGATGATACAAATGGTATAAATCTACATTGTATATAGAAATGAAAATATGTGCCCTATTTGTGTACAATGAAACAAAATGCTGTCTGTGAAAATAAAATAATAATAATAAAAGAATAGTCACTTATTATCTTCTGGACAGTTGTTTAAATTGTACAATGAGTCTGTATTGCCAGATATCCTACTCTGCCTCTTATGCCTGTTAAAACAGCTGACACTGATGAATATCAATTTGTGCAAGACTTGACAGGTATAAAATATTAAAATGTGATATCAATTGCTTTTAGATTTTTCTTTGTACAAGAAAAAGATGACTTAAGGTCTGGAACAGGCTTGATTTTCCTGACTAATCTAAATGTATCTGATTAGAAATATGTATACATCTGAAACTAAATATATTAGTCTGAGCCTTTCCTAAATATTCTATAAAAGTATAAAAATAAAAGTTCATGTATCAGCTATAAAGAATAATAAAATTATGGCATTTGCAGGCAAATGGATAAAATTGGAGAATATCATGCTAAGTAAGATAAGCCAATCTCAAAAATCCAAAAGGCAAATGACCTCACTGATAAGTGGTTGATGCCACATAATGGGGGGTGTGAGGGGGGCAAGAATGGAGGCCAATCTCAAAAATCCAAAAGGCAAATGACCTCACTGATAAGCGGATGATGACACATAATGGGGGTGGGAGGGGGACAAGAATGGAGGAAGGAGGGACTGTATAGAGGGTAAAGAGGGGTGGGAGGGGTGGGGGGGAAGGAAAAAATAACAGAATGAATTAAACATCATTACCCTATGTAAATGTATGATTACGCAAATGGTATGCTGTTACTACATGTACAATCAGAAAAAACATGTATCCCATTTGTTTACAATAAAAATAAATTTTAAAAAACGTTCATGTAGATTTAACCACTAAGTGCTATCTTTTATACCTTACATCTGGTATAGGGCAACACTGTCATTTAGAAAACTTACCTGTATCTGTCTGCTTTGAGTAGGTCTAATTTGAACTATTAACACGGTTCCCTAAATGTGTAAGAGATTTAAAGCTATCATTTATTTTTAGTAGTACTGCTAAACTCTGCATGACTGTAAATATTTGTGGATTCTGAATTTTACTGTGAAAATTAAACCTAGTTAATATAAGGACATCTGTATAATGGTGATACTATTAGTTCTTTGTATATTAAGTATACTCATGTTCTTCTAAGATACAAATTATAAATATAAAGCTTGGAAGAGCACTTTACTAAGCTGGAGATTCTCCAAACTGAAGTGGTCTAAATTGGTAATTTTAAATTATATAGAAATAAAAAAATAAATTGGAAATTTATATCATTTAATATTCTGTAACTGAACCTGTCATCAATAAGATATATGTAAAATTTTATGTTACTTTTTACACTGGAGTAAAAATTTAAATGTATTTTAAAATGATAATGAGAGTCTGATCTATTTAAAGTAGATATTGTAAGACTTACAAGCATTTTGGCACTTTCCAACATAAAAAAGGATCAAAAATATCTAGCTTTTCTTTGATTCGTGTTTCAGATGTATTGTTGTGAAGAGCCCAACCTAACCTGAGATAAGACTCTGCCTCCCACCTTGCTCCATGTTATAATGGCTCCCAAATAGTTCAGACTTTTGCTCATTTAAAGTTGTGTTCAAAAGATCGATTTTTGTTGTAAAGACTACTGTTGTCTCAAAATAAACAGGAGATATAATATAACTAAGTAAGGTTTGGTATTATAAAAAATTGTGTTTCTTGGACCATAACTATTATACAAACTGAATGCAATTTTGCTATTGTTAATTTCATTTTGTATTTTTCTTGTAAACTTTGTTATGTGTTAGTACTTTACAGAAGTGTAACTTCTAATATAACAACCCAAGTTAATTTGAGGTAATGCATAATCATCTACAGAGGACAGACCAGATGTAATACTTCCACTATGAATACCAACCCCAATTAAAGAGAAGGGGTAAATGACTGTAGAATTAGAGATATTGAATTTATAACCTGTTACTTCCTCCTTAAGACTTGTGAAACTGCCTTGCTGGATGTTTAAAAACAAAAACTTGGAGACCAAAATCAAGGAAGTAAAAGGACCAAGGAAAAAGCAGCCAGTATTTGACCCATTCCCTCTAAGGTCAATAAGTATCCAGAGAATGATACTTATTGAATGATACAAAGTCCTCTAAGGACTTTGAAATTATGATGAGTTACCTGATCTGCCAATCAGGATGATCAAAAGGTCTCTAGAGAACAGAAAGCCAGCTTATGGTGCACCTTCTGCAAAGAAGAGGGTCATTACAGACAGAAATGTCCCTGATACTTCCAAGAGAAACCACAGTTGGTCAAGACACTGACCTGATCCATCCTGGCACATGACACCACTGGTAGAGAAAAAGTAAAGGAGTCAGGAGGCTTGACATGCATCCAAGTGTGATTTCTGAGGAATTTCAGCTCATTCATAAGAATAGATATGAACAAGGTCAGTTTTGACTAGTTTGGTCTTAAACACCTGGCAGGAAAGTAGTCTGTGCAGTCCTACATGGACAACTCAAATGAAAAGCAATGTTTTGGCATGAGGCCACAGGGTACAAGAGCCACCCTGAGTCAGATGCGCTTGCTGACTGGCTGTTGGAGCTGCCCTCATGCCACCTTGGGCCACCACAGAGCAGTCAGGCCACTGGGCGCTGCTGTGGTCACCTGCAGCGAGCCAGGGAGAGAGCCACATGCCTTTGTGCACACTGAGACAACCTACATGAAGATACCATCCCCCAGGACTCATATCTCATCCCAAGAAACATCATGACTGAGCCAGACTACATAGAAGATGACAATCTGGAACTCATCAGGCCCCAGAAATTAATCAATCCTGTCAAAACATCCCAAAACCATCAAGATCTTCACGGAGAACTCCTTATGAATCAAAAAAGGGGTTTTGCCCCTCAGAATAAACCAGAATTGCAGAAGGTGATGGAAAAGAGAAAATGAGACCAAGTAATAAAGCAGAATGAAGAAGAAGCACAAAAGAAGAAATCTGACCTGGAAATAGAACTTTTAAAACAGCAGCAGAAGTTGGAGCAGCTTGAACATGAGAAACAAAAATTGCAAGAAGAGCAAGAAAATGCCCCAGAGTTTGTGAAGTTGAAAGGCAATCTCAGGAGAAGAGGCCAAGAAGTGGCCCAAGCCCAGGAGTCGTAGGACTGAGGCTGTCTGGAGACCTGGCATATCCTGCCATCACCACAAGAGTTGTCTAGGTGCCTCCTCTGCACTTGTCTCAGGGTCAAAGTCCCTGGAGAGAATTCCAGCCAGCCAAGAATCTTGACTAGGACATGGATTTGGTTTGATTTTCCTACAGTCTGGGTGGATAAATTATCTATGACAGTTGTAGTTCCCATTCACCAAATGAAGGACATTGAGCATGTAAGTTGGAATAGTGAACCTGTGTTCAGAGACTTAAAGCAAAAAGCAAGCAAAAAGAAAAAGGAAGAGGATACTGGAAAAAATTCTTGAGAGCTGCACTACTTGGTTTTTCTTCCAGTCCAAGTTTAGTAGGGCAGAGCTTATTTTCTTTGAAGAGATAAAGAAAATGTGTTTATTTCTTCTTTTGGTTATCTATAAGATAATTTAGATTACATAGAAGTGCATTTAATCTGTTACATTGAATATTTGTAAAGTCTACTTTGAGAAATCAAAATTTTCTTGTTTAATTTATACTTTCACCCATGTTAGAATTAACAGTGGAGAATGTTAATGTTGAGCACAGCTATTATCATTAGTGGCACTGAAATTCAGAAATAGATTAAGAAGGTATAAAAGTATGTAAAGATCCAAGTTGGTCTGTTTTAATTCCTTTCAGTTCTATATGTAACAGTATGCTTTTTGGTGGCATCCACTTCCCAGAAGGCATATCATGTAAATTAATTTATTGCTTTGATAACCAGTAGGTTTTCACTTCAGTTTTATTAAATTTCTTGCTGAGATAGTTCTTTCAGGAAAAAAAAAATTCCTCATTCCTTTGGAAAATGGAAGTAGTCTGTATAACCCAGCTTTAATGTCAAAAGTAGATGGTACAAAATCTGAATTTCACCTGAGTACAGTGTAGGGGAAGTATGCATCAGGAGCTGTATGGTGAGGTCTTCTTTAGGTATTTTAATGTGAAACAAGTATCGATTGGTCTCAAGGAAGATTTTTGTTTGTACATTTTGAATATCAGAATCCAAGCTTTGAAATTTTTTTGGTTAATGATTGTGTATTTCTTTACTTTTTTTTTTCTTATGAAGGAAATCTCACCACTCTCTTCAGCATGATGCCATTGGTAAGGATCATGTTGATGACTACTGTATTTCATCTCAGGAGAAGCTGAGGTGCAGGAAGAGGGAACTCAGTTTCCTCATGCTAACTAGCATGCTATTTAGAGACATCAAAGTTGCAAGTAATAGCAAATTCTCATGCAAAGTTGATTTTATACTGCTGACATGGAAGAATCCTTGTGGATTTAGTATGTTCTTCATAGAAATGATTCAGACAATAATTTCTATATTGAGGGCTCTTTTTACACTTCCTTATAATGCATAGAAAGCTGGATCCAGAGCTTTAGAATTCTTAACTAGCATAGTAGACATTAGCTATCCATGGGGGATGCTTTAGTTTTATTAGTCAACAGGTCCACATTCAATCCCAGTGTGAACAAAATAAGATTAAATGGATGATACATATGCTGCTAGTTGGAGAAATGTTAGTTGGTTACACCTGAAATGGATTATTTGTCTCATCAGCAAATATTATTGAAATAAAATATGACATGCTAAGGTTGCTCTAAAATTGTTTGCTGTTGAAGATTGGAATGGTGACTATTTTCTTATCATTCTTCCCTTATTCTACCACAAAAAAGTGTGGTAAGCGATCATCTTGAAAGAACATTCCTTACTGCATATTGATTAGAGTTCTTCCTCTGTGTTTGTGGACTCATACTGTGATTTGTAAAGTGAAGATTCAGGACTGGCTCCTGTCTGTATCTAACAGGATGTTTGATCTTGAGATCTGTTCCTTGAAGCAGTTTTGTCACTTGACAATAATCTGAAGGGCTGGAACAGTTTCCTTTAGAAGGACCAATTCTGTTCCTAGAGCTTCCTTAGAATTCATTCAGTACTGAGGAAAAGTTAATTAAAAATATTTTCCTTGTATTTGCACTCAGATCTGCAGAATTGTTTGTAGCTATACTACAAGGTCTGGCCTATAAAAGACTTGTAATTGGTGTGTAGAGTGGTGGGTGCTGCTCAGTAGCAGAGTGTGCAGGGAAGGGAAGCTTTGATGTTGTCTGGTAAGCTGGACCTACAAGCCTGCATTTAAAAGGTGGTCAATCTCTCCTGTACCTAACACTATAAATTGAGGACTTGTGAACATCTGAGCAGTTCTGTGCTTGGAGTCACTTTTTGACAAAAATGGCTCCATTTTTTTCATTCTGTGGTTTTCTTAAAATAGTTCAGTGTTTTATAGTATCTTAGTAGTAAGGAAGTGTTGCTTTCTAAGCTATAACAGCTGACTTTATTCTTCTACTCTGAAAAATCTTGCCTTGTTTAAGTGTATATAATATATATAAAGGGAGCCTTAATGAATTTGTTTTCATAATTTAATAGTTTTTGTATTTGCTCTTGTATAATTGTTTTTAATGGAAAGTATTACAGAATTGAGAAGTGGAATTCTTAGAACCAAAGTTATTCTTAATAAAAATCACCACATGCTTGGACCATGAAAAGAAAGAAAAAGCAATGTTTTTTTTAATATAATTTAAGTTGTGCACTTGTGAAAGCCCTACCAAAAGTAAGAAGAGCTGAAGGCTCTAAAGAAAGGGTTCTTACTGTAAGTACAAAAAGACAAGAGGCAGACCTTAGCGGATTCAGAGGAGACTTTATTCCTTCACGAACTTGGGCCCAGTGTGGGTTCACTTTCCAGATGGGAAAATGACCATCAGCTACAGATGAGATTTTGATTTTATAAGGTACAATGATGTAATTAGAAACCGTGTACATGCAGTTTTGACCATCAGGGGAAAGTTTTACAGGTTAAAACTTTAATTTAGTAGGGTAGTTCTAAAAAGTCTAAAACTCATTATTGTCTGGGAGGATAAGAGTCTAGATCCTGAGGGATGAGTACTCAAATCTTGCCCACTATCATTTAGGACTAAATTGCCATGGGAGAAGGTCAAGATTTAGGACCCAGCATTCAATATCCACCCCTTTGCCCCAGGGCTCATTGTTATTAGGAAAGAATGCCCTGGGAGAGGTTTAATGGTTGATCAATTTCCCCTCCCTCCTTCCAAGCCACACTGTGCCTCCATTGTCTTGGGGAGCTGTCTTATAGGAATATTATTTTCATATCCCTTCAATACTTCCAACATAGCACTGCACAACTGTTTGTAAAAAAAAAAGTAGCCATCTGTGAGAGTCAAATCTGTTTCTATGAGTCTTACTATACCATACTAACACAAAACCAAGGTACACTTACAGCAATGACCAATCTACAAACTTTTTATGACCTGAGACACTCACATCATGCTTGCAATGTAGCCTCTGACACTCATGTAATATCCACATTTGGTCTCTGATATTCACATAGTAAATTCAATCTAGCCTCTGACACTCACATAATATTCTAACTGTGACCTCTGTCACTCACTTAAAATACTCAATTTTGCCCCTGATATTCACATAATAGCCTCACCTGGCATCTGACACTCAAAAAATGCCATCACTATTACCTTGACACTCATATAATACCCTCAATGTGGCCCCTAATACTCACCAAATACCATCAACTTGGCCTTATACACTCACATAATATAATTGTCACTTTTGACACTCAAATAATACTCTCACTATGGTCCAAGATAATCGCTGTGACTTGGGAAACTCATAACATCCTCATGCTGTATCACACCCCCTCTGGCCGCAGAGAGAGACACGACAAATGTCTGAAGCTTTGGAAGTTTCTTGTGCACAGTCCCTCTCCCACGCTTCTCTTACTCCTAGCTTTCGCGCACTCCCAGCTTCCAGCTTGGCTTCAACCTCCGCCTTCGCCGCTTCTTCCGCTTCTTCCTCTTCTTCAGCCCCCTCGCTCTCCCACCCACCAGGCTTATATACACTTCAACCAATCAGGGGAGAGTACACGAGATAAACGCGGACAGCTGCAAGCATAGGATGGGTACACGAGGGGGGCATGCTCTAGTCACATCGTTAACTAGCCAATCATTGGAATTCGCTGGTTGTTTACTGTATAGCTGGCCGCTTTTGGCTCAGCATCAGGCGCCATCTTGACCATGCCTAAGGCTGGGGGTCTCAGAAACCCCGACATATCCCCTTCTTTACTATTAAACTAAGGCTCGGGACCGTGTCTGTCTTAGGCTGAGTGGTCAGCATATGTCCTTACCCGTCATCAGAGCCTGCAGAACATGCTGCAGCTCCTGTCTTAGGTTGGTACACAGCCACCTCCTTCATTACCCATCTTTGACTACCGGTCCAGCATCAAGAGCCATACTAATGGGGGGCTGTCAGCCTTTAGGGCGGTCATGGCCTGATGAAAGATAATTTGATCTCTCTATTGGCTAGCTCGTAGATGCATGCCAAAACGAATGAAGAGAAGGAGGCCAAGGCAGAGGAATACCACCATAGCTCCTAAGCTTGACCGCTGTTTGACAAATCTATAAACAGAAGAAAAACCATATAGCCATATTAAATACAAAAACAATATACATCCTAATGGAGTTACAGTATGGGCAACACAAACAGCTCTCAGGGAATAAACACATCCCAGTCCCAAAAGTTCTTGCAAGGTATCCACTTGTTCTTATAATGAGTCCATTCTCTGATAGAGTCTCTATGGTCTGTAAGGCTGCAGCTGTATCTTCGACCAAGTGATCGTTGTTATGGTTGTGTCAATGCTGCTACTGCAAGGACTGTGGTGGCAATGATCATGGCTGTTGCAATGTCAAAACCTCTTCTGTTTCTTGATAATAGCACTGGCAATTCTATATCTGCAACAGAAACTAGGACTGGTAGGAAGATAGAAATGTGCAAATTGCACGGGTGGCAAAAGAACCATTCCAGTATTGTGAGAGATAGCACACGATTAGTGAACAGTTAAGAGGTGTTATTAGAAATGTTAGTTGGTAGAAACATAAAAGGGAGGAAATACACAAGCTGACATGGGAGGAAAAGCAATATCACAGCTAGGGTCAGCAGAACGAGTTGCTCTACTCTGGGTCTGATTTGTAGTATGATTCCAACGGCAAAGTGCAGAAATTCCTCCTGTTAAAGCAAAGAAAGGCTAGAACACCTGAAAGGCAGCACGACCTGAAAAATCATCAGTAGAATTGACAGATTTGTAGAGGAATTGGTGAAAAACAAGAAAAGGAAGGATAAAAAATGTGTTAGTTAGAAGTGAAAAATATGGCCAGGCTAACAATGGCCCATAGGTTCCGGGTTTGCCTTTCCGTCTGAGTTTTTGTTATTGGAGGAAGGCTCAGACTCGCCATTGTGAGGAGGAGCAGCATCACTTGCATGCTGTAAAACTCTGATTAGCCTTTCTGGAATCCAGACTGGAGTCTGTTGATCCTGTGGGAAAATACAAACAGAGCCTCGGACCCAACGAAGGACTGGATCCGGTCCTTTCCAACAACCTGTCAGGATATCTTTCCATTTTGCCCATACTTGAGGAGTATTATGGGGATTATAATGTCGATCAGCTGCAGAATGGCCGTCCCTATCCAGAGTTAAGAAATTTAGAATGAAAAGAACTAAATTAAGTTTATCTTTAGGAGACTTGTAGGAGGCTCCTATTCCCCCTTTTTGTTTATTTAGATAATTTTTTAAAGTAAGATGTGCTCTTTCCACAATGCCCTGTCCCTGAGGATTATAGGGGATGCCAGTGACTGATTGGATGTTAAATGTTTGTAAAAACAACCGGAAGCTTTTAGAAGTATAAGCAGGACCATTATCTGTTTTAATAACTTTAGGTATGCCCCAGCCAGCAAATGCTTGCAGGCAGTGTTGAATGACATCTTTTACCTTTTCTCCAGAATGAGCGGAAGCCATAATGACCCCTGAAGCAGTGTCTACTGACACATGTACATACTTAACAGTACCAAATTCAGAAATATGGGTTACATCCATCTGCCAAATATGACCAGGCAGCAGTCCCCTGGGGTTAACTCCAAAGGATTGTACTGGGATTAAAGGAGCACAATGTTGACAATTTTTTACTATTTGTCGAGCCATACATTTAGATATAGGAAATTTTCTGCTCAAAGTAGTGGAATTTACATGAAATTTTTCATGAAAGAGTTTTGCTTGTTCCTCTATGGAAAAAACAAAAATTGATTTGGTGGCCATATCTACCAAGTCATTAGCATTGGCCAAAGGTCCTGGTAAATTAGAATGAGCTCTAATATGTCCTACATAGAATAGATGTTTACGCTGTAGGATAAGGTTTTGTAGCGTTGTAAAATAAGAAGCTACCGTGGACATGGAAGAAATATGGGGTACCATTTCAAGAACCTGTAAAGCGTTAACGATATATAAGCTATCGGATAGAAGATTGAATGGCTGATTATCTGCTAATTTAAAGGCTAATATTACAGCTGCAAGTTCAGTAACCTGTGCGGAGTTGGGTGGAACTATTATGGTGTGAAGTTGTTTACCGATAAGTACTGCACCTACTCCATTTTTGGAGCCATCAGTAAAAATGGTTACACAGTCTTTAAGAGGCTGGACACTAGTCACCTTTGGAAAAACTATGGGAGTATTTTTACAGAATTGAATCCAGGGATGTTGGGGATAATGGTTATCGAACTGAGCTGAAGTGGAACAATATAATACTGACCAATCATCATCATTATTAATTAGCCATTTAATTTGCTGAGTGGAATAAGGAGTTATAATAATAGACGGATGGATTCCAAAAACAGTAATGCAAGATTCTATTCCCTTGAATATTACCTGAGCAACAGCTTGGGGATATGATTGCAATGTTTTAGCCGGAGAGCTAGGGAGATTTATACTTTGCAGAGGTCCTCCTTGCCAAACTATGCCAAAAGGGGTATGTTTCTCTGAGATTATGATTAAACTTAATGGTTGAGTAGGATCACAACGATCAACGTAACACTGCTGAAGTCTATTCTCTACTAGCTGTAAGGATATCCGTGCTTCGGGAGTAAGTTTCCTAGGGGAATTCAAGTCAGGATTACCTTTTAATATTTCGAATAAAGGTTTTAATTCCCCTGTGGGTAATTTTAAATAGGATCTGATCCAGTTAATGTCACCTAAGAGTTTCTGAAAATCGTTCAAGGTATTCAATTGATCTGTCCTGATGGTCAACCTTGTTGGTCTGACTGTAGTAGCAGTGAGCCTTGTACCCAGATATTCTTGGATCTCCTCTAATTGTAATTTTTCAGGAGCTATCATTAGTCCTCTCTTTTCTAATGCTTGAATTATAAATTGTAATGCTTCTAACAAAACTTCCTTTTCTGGATGGCAAATAAGTATGTCATCCATATAATGATAAATCAACAATCTCTTAAACTTTTGTCTAGTAGTTGTTAACGCTTTATCTACGTATATTTGACATATAGTAGGACTGTTAGCCATACCTTGAGGCAACACAGTCCATTCGAATCTCTGGTCAGGCTGAGTGTGATTAAGATAGGGCAAAGTAAAAGCAAATCTCCAACAATCATTTTTGTGTAAGGGTATAGAGAAAAAGCAATCTTTTAAATCCAGAATAATAGTAGGCCAATTTTTTGGTAGTGCAGTGACAAGAGGGAGTCCACATTGGATGGGTCCCATAGGGTACATTTGTTCGTTTATGGCTCTTAAATCATGTAATAACCTCCATTTTCCTGATTTTTTCTTTGTTAAGAATATTGGAGTATTCCAAGGAGAGGTAGAATGTTGTAAATGACCTGCTTGTACCTGCTCTTGTACTAACTTATGAGCTGCCTCTAACTTCTCTTTTGTTAGGGGCCACTGTGGAATCCAGCGAGGCTTATCATCTTTCCATATTATAGGGATTGATGGTTTATCAGTGGCCCCTAGGAAAAACCCAATCCATGAGAATCATTTTTTGGTGGAAGTGAAGGCAGTGGTTGGGTAGATCCTTGACTATGTCTTCCTAATCCTTTTTTATCATCATAGTTCATATTTTGTAACATATTTCTTACAGGAGTCCCTTGGTAAATCTGATCAGTGGTGAGTTTCATATCCATTTGCTGCAGGACGTCTCGTCCCCATAGGCTAATAGGAACATTACAGACATATGGCTGAAATATTCCTGTGTGTCCCTCTGTATCTTTCCACGATAATGAGGAAGCACTTTGATTGGGGCTCTCTGCTACTCCTAAGCCTCTCAAGCTCTGAGCTGCTGTGATCAATGGCCAGTGCTTTGGCCAGACCATTGCGCTAATAATACTTTTGTCTGTTCCCGTATCTAATAAACCTGTAAATTCCATATTTCCCACTTTTAATTTTAGGAGGGGCCTCTGTTCCATATCCATAGTAAGGTTTATTAAAGTGGTTCCTGTTGATCCAAAACCTCCTTGTCTTTTATCTGTATTTTTACTGGGCCACAAAGAATGTTGACTGGGCAATATAAGCATTTGTGCAATGCGATCCCCTGGAGAGATGACCATAATTCCTTTTGGTGAAGAGACCAAGGCTTTTATTTGTCCAGTGAAATCAGGATCAATAACCCCTGGGTGTACTATAAGTACTTTTAGTGTTGAGGAACCTCTACCTAGTAATAGTCCTACACTGTTCTGTGGGATTTTTTCATGCCAATCAGTATCAATCATCTGCACCCCCATATCTGGGGTTAGTATGAGTCTGGAGGTGGCACAGATGTCCAATCCGGCACTTCCTGAGGTGGCTCTGCACTCCCCTTCTCTGTGGGAGGATACCACCGTCGGGGAACTTGTTGAATTACCCCGTATATTTGTTGCAGGCCCCGGGGAGGGCCCTGTCTCCCGTTTTTTTGAAGTTCAGAATTCAACCCTAGGAAATTATCCTCCCTATCTCTAATAGGCTGACAGGCACTATTCTGATGACTTCCTCTTCTGCATCTTGGACATAGCCGTGGGGCATAAGGTGTAACAGATTTTACTATAGTTATCTCTTATCTTTTGTTAGGGCATTATCTCCTTGCTGCTGATTTTGTGCATCTATTGAAACGTATTGGCCTTCTCATCTCAACATTTCTATCGGGAAACCTTGCCACTATGTTTCTGCCAACAGTTTCAACAGCTATTTCTTGCTACTAAGCTTCTCCAATTAGACATTGTCCTCCAGATAACACTGTGCTGCATAGCTGTCTCCAATAGTCTTAACTGCCTCTTTAAAGTTTTTCTAATGGTTGATGGTATCTCCATTTGCTCCTCAAATATGGGCAGGTTCTACAGATTTTGAAGCTCTTTTTATTAGGCTTAGGTTTCTCCTACCTTTTCCCCTTGTTCTTAAGTTTTCACTACCACTTGGTTTTTCCTCACTTCATTCTTTTTAAGCGTTCTTTTCTGTTACTATTAAATCCTGTTCATGAAGATCCCCCTTGTGGCACACTGAGCAGCTTTTCTTCTATAAACCCTGGGCTTATTTCTACTAGGGTTTGAACATATGATCATACAGTGGTTTCCTTATTTTCTAGTCCTTCCCCAGTGTTTCTCCCTGAGGGGTTGCTGCATTCTGAATAATGGCGTCTCATGGTTTTTTAATAACTCCCTAAGGGGTTGCTGCATTCTGAATTTAGACGTTTCAGACCCCATTGTTACTAATTTGAATAGCTTTAGTTATGGTAATTACAATAACCAAGCAGTAGCCTAGCCGCCAGGAGCAACAAAATTACTGAAGGGAAAACTATCAAGTGCGCATTAGAATTTTTATAGCGGCTTTTCACGTACTACCTAATTGGACCGCTTCAAACGTGTTTCTACTTTCACTTTAATTAGACCGCGTTCCACGCATCAGGACCGCTGATGGGGCGTCCCGATACCCGCGTTCTACGCGTCAGGATCCCGATACCTTTCAACCTGACCGCACTCCGTGTGTCCCCAGGACCGCCGATGGCGCATCCTGACACCCTTTAACTTTTTTATAACCGGTTTAACTTGTATACAAAAAAAAATTTTTTCAAATATCTTACCTTGTTTTCTTTTATAAGGCCTTCATCTTTCCTTCATGTCCCGGGTTTCGGCACCAGTTATCACGCCCCCTCTGGCCTCAGAGAGAGACACGACAAATGTCTGAAGCTTTGGAAGTTTATTGTGCACAGTCCCTCTCCTACGCTTCTCTTACTCCTAGCTTTCGCGCACTCCCAGCTTCCAACTTGGCTTCAACCTCTGCCTTCACCGCTTCTTCCACTTCTTCCTCTTCTTCAGCCCCCTCACTCTCCCACCCACCAGGCTTATATACACTTCAACCAATCAGGGGAGAGTACACGAGATAAACGCGGACAGCTGCAAGCATAGGATGGGTACACGAGGGGGGCATGCTCTAGTCACATCGTTAACTAGCCAATCATTGGAATTCGCTGGTTGTTTACTGTATAGCTGGCCGCTTTTGGCTCAGCGTCAGGCGCCATCTTGACCATGCCTAAGGCTGGGGGTCTCAGAAACCCCGACAATGCTGGTCCCTGATGTGACAAAATATCCTTACTGTGGCCACTGATACCCACATAATTTCCACATTGTTGTCCCTGTGATTGACAGGATATCCCAACTGTAGCCTCTGACACTCATACAATATCCTTTCTGGGACAGTTGCCACTCATAATATCCTCTTTTGGTTCTGACACTCATATAATACCACCACTGTGGCCTCTGACACTTACATAATATACACAATTAAACCTCTGATATTTACTTAATACCCTCACTCTGGCCTTTGAAACTCACAAAATACCATTACAGTGGCCTCTGACATTCACATAATATCCTCAATGTGGCCTCTGATATTAATATAATACCCTCACTGTGGCCAATAAGACTCAAATAATTCCCTCACTGTAGCCTCTGACACTCACATAATATCATCACTCTTACCACTGACACATAATATTCTCAGTGTGACCACTGTCACTCATTGAGAGGCCTCTGATATGCAATAAACATAGACTGGCCTCTGACACTGATATAATTTAATCAGTGTGGCCTCAAACATTTATATAAAATCCTCACTGTGACTTCTGACCCACAATGTCCTCACTATGGTCTCTGACTCACATAATCTCCTGTGTCCTCTGACACTCATATAATACACTCACTGTTGCCATGACAATCACATAATATCTTCCCTTCATCTGACTCAAAAAATTCCCTCAGTGTTACCCTGATACTCATATAAAACCCTGATTGTGGCCTCTGACACTCACATGTAAACCTCAATGTAGCCTGACTTTCACATAGTATTTTCACTATGACCTCTGAAACTCATATAATATGTGACCTCTCACACTCACATAATACCCTCACTTTGGACTCTGACATTCACATAATATCCTCACTATGAATAATTACATGCACATAATATCCATACTGTAACCTCTGACTCTTACTTAATACTCTTCCTCTGATCTCTGACACACATAAAATATCCTCCATGTGGCCTCTTAAATTCACATTACACCATCACTATAACATCTGACACTTAAATAAAGTCCTTATATGACCTCTGACCTTCATATAATATCCTTACTATGGCCTCAGGTTCTCATATAATATTCTCACTCTGACCACTAACCTTGACAAACTGTCCTCAGTGTAGCCACTGAAATCCAGATATTACCCTCACTCTGGCCTCTAACACATAATATCTTCACTCTGGCAACTCACATTCACATAATATCTTTAATCTGCCTACCAGCATTCAAATAATACCTTCACCATGCCTCTGACACTCTGGTAATTACCTCACTATAGCCACTGACACAGAATATCCTTATGTGGTTTATGACACTTACTTATCCTCATTCTGGTCCCTTTTACATAATTTTCTCCCTTGACCTCTAACACACACATAATATCTTCACTGTGGCCTAACATACTCACAAAGTATTTGCCCTGTGGACTCTCACATTCATATACAATCCTCACTTGACCTTTTTTTAAAATAGCATTTATTTTTTTAAGTTTAACATGTAAATTATAGAAAAATGAAAATACAAGCAAAGAACAAATTTATTAATTTACAAGCAGCTTACTTGGACATGCCTTCCAGGTCATCAGTATACATATACAACATCACATTTTATGTGATTGAGATCATTGTATCATGCTTTTCCACACCTAAATATCCACCAAAACAAAATCTAATACCTACCTCATTTTACCACTTACATTCACATAATATCATAACTCTGACACAAAAAAACTCACATAAATACCCTCACTCTGGCCTCTGACACTCATATAATGTTTACACTTGACCTCTGACAATAACATAATATCTCACTGTGGAATCTGATACTCACATAATACACTCATTGTGACTGAAGACTCTAATACCCTTAAAGTGACTGCTGACATTCACATAATATCATTAGTATACACTGTGTCCTTTAGTATTAACATAATATTTATGCATGTCCTTTGGCTTTTAATGCCAGCATATTATCAATCATTTTACATCCAAAATTAATAGTTTCTCTGAGTCCTTTCAAATTTATGTGATATAGAGTATATGGCCTCTTAAACTCATATACAAACTGTCCTTTGGTGATGGGTTTGTGGTTTACTGGTAGAGCACTTGCCTAGTGCAAGTGAGGCACTGGGTTCAATCCTGAGCAACACAAAAAAATACATAAAATTAAATTTAAAAAAGAATTCTTTTTTTTAAAACTGTCTCTTCTATCTATACTGATATTATATTCATACTATAGCATTGACCTACTGAAATCACTAGCTTCTGGCTGTTCATACTAACATGCTTTCCATTCTATAAAATCTAAACCTAACAGAATAGCTGACTGGCTTGATACACTTAATATAAATGTGAAAATTTGTTGTGCACCCTAAAACTAATAACTGCCATGTGGTCTTTAATGTTAAAGAAATATTCTTACTATTCCATATTAAACTAATATAGTAGATTCCCTGGGACCTTAAAGATGATTATAATATCCATAGTGACCATCTAAAACACATATAATAGCTCCCCTGTAGACTTCAATAATAACACAATATTCCTATTATGGCTGTTCCATGTCCTTTTTTTAAAAGTATATGCATCCAATAGCATGGAAAACTATACAAGAGCTGTTCTGTCCTTTAATATTATTATAATTTGTTTGATATTACAACATTAGAAATGGATATCACAGTCATTCAGAGTAATCAAACACTAATATAATATCCAAACTAGAGTATCAAATATGAATATAGAAGCTGTGCTTTGGCCTCCATATCTAATGTGTTACTCATAACCTAGCATCAAAAATGAATATACTAGTTCCCCTCTACCTTGAAATACTATGACATCCATATTATCACCTAAAAAAATGAAATATATGTGCTGTAGCCTTTAACATTACTATATGCCATCTTTTCCATAAACCCTGAAACCAATATCATAACTTACTTGTGGATTTTAATATTCATTTAATATCCTTGATATAACATCTAAAACTAATATACAGGTGTTGTGTAGCATTTAACATTAGCATACTTATATTATACAACCTTATGCTAAAAAATATCATTTTTGGCATTAAATAATTTTTGAGTTGTCATTAAAATTAATGTATTAACTACCATGTTGATTTTAATCCTAAGATGATATGCATACTTGAGTTTCTAAAAATGACCTAAAGGTTTATTTGTGGCTTTTAATACCAATATGATATCCATACTATGACATATCAAACTGATATGATGATGCAATACTCATACTATAGGAAGTACAACTAATATAATAATCACCCTGAGGTTTTAATACTATTACATTATCTATAGAATAGCATTTAATATTAACATAATAGCTTCTATAGACCTTGGATATTGATAGAAGAGGTGTGCGATAACATCCATAACAAATATAATCGCTGTTATGTAGTCTATTATGCAAAAATAATATCATAATAAAACTTCTCAAGATAATGCAATATCTGACCTTAGTTATTAATAGTAATGTAAAACAAATACTAGGCCATCAAAAAGTGATATAATAGTTGTAGAGTTTTTTGAGTTCTTTATATATTCAGGAAATTAGTGCTCTATCTGAAGTAAGAGTGGCAAAGATCTTCTCCCACTCTGTAGGATCTCTCTTCTTATTGCTGATAGTTTCCTTTGCTGAGAGAAAGCTATTTATTTGAATCTATCCCAGTTATTGATTCTTGCTTTTATTTCTTGTGCTATAGGAGTCCTGTTAAGGAAGTCTAATCCTAAGCAAACAAGTTGAAGATTTGGACCTACCTTTTCTTCTACAAGATGCAGGTTCTCAAGACTCAGAGCAACCACTGGGGCTCTGGGCGGCTGCCTGAGGAGGAGCTGCGTGGTGAGCTGTTTGAACTCAGAATGACCACTTCTGAACACCGGGGGGGATGCCTGGAGAAAGAGGAGGAGCACGGCGGGTTGCTTGGTCTAGGAGCGAGTGCATCAGAGCCACAGGCAGTTGCCAGAGGAGGAGCTGCGTGGTAAGCTGTTTGAACTCAGAGCGAGCACTCCTGAACACTGGCGGGGGTTGCCTGGAGGAAGAGGAAAAGTGCGGCGGGTCACTTGGTCTAGGAGTGACTGCATCAGAGCCACAGGCGGTTGCCAGAGGAGGAGGCGAGTGGTGAGTTGATGGACTAAAGGCGACCACTCCTGAACACCGGTGGCCTGCCTGGAGGAGGAGCACGGTGGGTCACTTGGTCTCAGAGCCAACGCTCCTGAACACCCGGGGGGCTACCCGGAGAAGGAGGAGGAGGAACAGGGTGGGCCACTTGGATTTAGAGTGACTGCCTAGGGCTATGGGCGTTTGGTGGGAGGAGGAGACTCGAAGTGTGTTGCTTGGACTCCTAGTGACAGCGTCAGAAACCGGGCGGCTGTCCGGAGGAGGAGGAGTGTGGCAGGTCTCTGGGTCTCAGAGCTTTTGTATGGGGCTCCAGGTGGCGGCTCATAGGAGGGGCTGCATAGCCAGGTGATTAGGTGCAGAGCAGGGTCCCAGGAGCTAGGTGGCTTCTTGCTGGAAGAGCCTCACAGAGACACGTCTAGGGGCGGAGCAAAGTTTCCAGGACTGTGGGCAGATTCTCTGGGAGAGGTAGACTAAGGAGACTCGCCTGCGAAGGGTGAGGCTCCCAGGCCCAGGAGGTAGTTCCAGGCCCCTGGGAACATTGCAGAGGAAGACAGCCCAGCCCAGGCGGTAGTTGTAGATTGAGGGGAACCTCTAGGAGGGAACTGACCAGAGAGATCTCCCCACCGGGTGAGTCTTCCCTGCCGGGTAAGGTTTTCCCACAAGAACGGTAAAACCAGAGACACAGGCACAAACTGGGCTTGCCTCATCCTGCAGCCTGATTCCCCTTTGGACTACCATTGGTCAACAAGTGGAGACATCTCTGCCCACGAGCAGGGAATATACCCCACCTGAGGGTCACCACCCCTAGAGAGGCAACTTCTTCGTGGAGCTCCACGTTGTCAACTTCCTCCAAGACTTCAGGCTACTGAAGGATAAGAGGGGATATACTAGCAATCTTCAGGGACAATATAAGTCTATAGAGGAAATCTACAATATTTTAATGACCCACTGATTCCTGAACAATATGAGAAAACAAGGGAAGAAAATGCCCCAAACAAATCTAGATGTTACATCAATAAAATCCAAAGAAAGCATGGCAGAAGAAATGACAGAAATGGAGTTCAGAATATACATAATTAAAATGATCAGGGAAGCAAACGATGAGATGAAAGAGCAAATGCAGGCATTGAATGATGAGATGAAAGAGCAAATGCAGGCATTGAATGATCGCACCAATCGACAGTTAACAGAGCAAATTCAGGAAGCAAAAGATCATTTCAAGAAAGAGTTAGAGATATTGAAAAAAAACCAAACAGAAATACTTGAAATGAAGGAAACAATAAACCAAATTAAGAACTCCATAGAAAGCATAACCAATAGGATAGAACACCTGGAAGACAGAACTTCAGATATTGAAGACAAAATATTTAACCTTCGAAAACAAAGTTGAACAAACTAGAAGATGGTAAGAAAATCATGAACAGAATCTCCAAGAAACTATGGGATATCATGAAAAGGACCAAATTTGAGAATTATTGGGATTGAGGAAGGCTTAGAGAAAACAAACCAAAGAATGAACAATCTATTAATGAAATAATATCAGAAAATTCCCAAATCTGAAGAATGAAATGGAACAGATCAAGTCCAAGAGGCTTATAGACTCCAAATACACAAAATTACAACAGACCCACACCAAGGCACATTATAATGAAAATACCTAACATACAAAATAAAGACAGAATTTTAAAGGCTGTGAGAGAAAAGACCCAATTACATTCAGGGGAAACCAATACGGATATCAGCAGATTTTTCAATCCGGACCCTAAAAGCTAGAAGGGCCTGGAACAACAGTTTTCAAGCTCTGAAAGAAAAATGGATGCCAACCAAGAATCTTATACGCAGCAAAACCTACCTTCAAATTTGACGATGAAATAAAATCATTCCATGACAAACAAAAGCTAAATGAATTTACAAAAAGAAAGCCAGCATTACAGAACATTCTCAGCAAAATATTCCATGAGAAAGAGATAAAAAACAAAGAAGCAAATCAGCAAAGGGAGGAATTATCCTAAAGGAACTGTCAAATAAAGGAGGAACCAAGATGTGTCAAAAAATAAATAAATTAATAAATAAAATTTTAAATATGAACCAAATGACCGGGAATACAAATCATATCTCAATAATAAACCTGAATGTTAAGGGCCTGAATTCATCAATCAAAAGACATAGACTGGCAGATTGGATTAAAAAGAAAGATCAAACAATATGTTGCCTGCAAGTGACTCACCTCATAGAAAGAGATACCCATAGACTAAAGGTGAAAGGATGGGCAAAAACATACCATGCACATGGACTCAACAAAAAGGCTGGGATATCCATCCTTATTTCAGATAATGTGGACTTCAAGCCAATGTTAGTCAGAAGGGATAAAGAAGGACATTCATACTGTTAAGGGAAGCATAAATCAGCAAGATATAACAATCATAAACATCTATGCCCCAAACAGTGGCTCATCCTGTATGTTAAACAAATCCTTCTCAATTTTAGAAACCAAATAGACCATAACACAATAATACTAGGTGATTTTAACACAGCCTCTCTCACCACTGGACAGAATCTTCCAAACAAAATTGAACAAAGAAACCATACATCTCAATAACACAATTCAATAATTTAGATTTAACAGACATTTATAGAATATACCATCCAACCAAGAGCGAATACACTTTCTTCTCAACAGCACATGGATCCTTCTCTAAATAGACCATATATTATGCCACAAAGCTAATGTCAGCAAATACAAGAAGATAGAGACACTACCTTGTATTCTATCAGATCATAATGGATTGAAGTTAGAAATAAATGAAAGAGTAAAAAACAGAAACTTACTCCAACACCTGGAGATTAAACAATATGCTATTATATGATGAATGGATAACAGAAGATATTAGGAAGGAAATTAAAAATTCTTAGAGGTAAATGAGAACAAAGAAACATCATATCAAAATCTCTGGGACACTATGAAAGCAGTACTTAGAGGAAATTTATTTCATGGAGCTGCATTTAATAAAAGAAGTAAAACTCAACAAATAAATCGACCTAACACTACAGCTCAAAGACCTAGAAAAAGAAGAACAGACCAACACCAAAAGTAGTAGAAGACAGGAAATAGTTAAACTCAGAGCTGAAATCAACGAAATTGAAACAAAAGAAACAATACAAAAAATTGACAAAATAAATAGTTGGTTCTTCAAAAAAATAAACAAAATTGATAAACCTTTAGCCACACTAACAAAGAGAAGACGAGAGAAAACCCAAATCACTAAAATTCGGAATGAACAAGGAAATATCACAACAGACACGACTGAAATACAAAACATAATTAGAAGCTATTTTGAAAATCTATACTCCAACAAAATAGAAAATTTCGAAGACATCAACAGGTTTCTAGAGACATATGAATTGCCTAAACTGAACGAGGAGGACATACACAATTTAAATAGACCAATTTCAAGTAATGAAATAGAAGAAGTCATCAAAAGCCTACCAACAAAGAAAAGTCCAGGACCAGATGGGTTCTCAGCTGAGTTCTACAAAACCTTTTAAAAAGAGCTCATTCCAATACTTCTCAAAGTATTCCATAAAATAGAAGAGGAGGGAACCCTCCCAAACTCATTCTATGAAGCCAATATTACCCTGATACCTAAACCAGACAGAGACACATCGAGGAAAGAAAATTTCAGACCAATATCCTTAATGAACATCGACGCAAAATTCTCAACAAAATTTTAGCAAATCAGCATACAAAAACATATTAAAAAGATAGTGCACCATGATCAAGTGGGTTCATCCCAGGGATGCAAGGTTGGTTCAACATCAGGAAATCAATAAATGTCATTCACCATATCAATAGACTTAAAGTCAAGAATCACATGATTATTTCAATAGATGCAGAAAAAGCATTTGATAAAATACAGCACCCCTTCATGCTCAAAACACTAGAAAAAATAGGGATAGTGGGAACATCCTTAACATTGTAAAGGCCATCTATGCTAACCCATGGCTAATATCATTCTAAATGGTGAAAAACTGAAAGCATTCCCCTAAAACTGGAACAAGGCAGGGATGCCCTCTTTCACCACTTCTTTTCAATATCGTCCTTGAAACTCTAGCCAGAGCAATTAGACAGACCAAAGAAATTAAAGGGATACGAATAGGAAAAGAAGAACTCAAACTATCCCTATTTGCTGATGATATGATTGTATACTTAGAGGAACCAGGAAATTCCACCAGAAAACTTTTAGATCTCATAGTGAATTCAGTAAAGTAGCGGGATATAAGATCAATGCACATAAATCTAAGGCATTTTTATAATAAGGGATGAATCTTCAGAAAGAGAAATTAGGAAAACTACCCCATTCACAATAGCTTGAAAAAAATAAAATACTTGGGAATCAATCTCACAAAAGAGGTGAAAGACCTCTACAATGAGAACTACAGAACACTAAGAAAGAAATTAAAGAAAACCTTAGAAGATGGAAAGATCTCCCATGTTCTTGGATAGGAAGAATTAATATTGTCAAAATGGCCATACTACCAAAAGTCTATACAGATTCAATGCAATTCCAATTAAATCCCAATGATGTACCTTACAGAAATAGAGCAAGCAATTATGAAATTCATCTGGAAGAATAAAAAACCCAGAATAGCTGAAGCAATCCTTGGCAGAAAGAGTGAAGCAGGGGGTATCACAATACCAGATCTTCAACTCTACTACAAAGCAATAGTAACAAAATGGCATGGTATTGGTACCAAAATAGAAAGGTGGATCAATGGTACAGAATAGAGGACACGGACACAAACCAAATAAATACAATTTTCTCATACTAGACAAAGGTGCCAAAATATGCAATGGAGAAAAGATAGCCTCTTCAACAAATGGTGCTGGGAGAATTGGAAATCCATATGCAACAGAATGAAACTAAACCCATATCTCTCACCATGCACGAAACTAAACTCAAAATGGATTAAGGATCTCGGAATCAGACCAGAGACCTTGCATCTTATAGAAGAAAAGTAGGTCCAGAGCTTCAACATGTCGGCTTAGGACCAGACTTCCTCAACAGGACTCCAATAGCACAAGAAATAAAAGCAAGAATTAATAACTGGGATAGATTCAAACTAAAAGCTTTCTCTCAGCAAAGGAAACTATCAGCAATGCGAAGAAAGAGCCTACAGAGTGGGAGAAAATCTTTGCCAATCATACTTCAGATAGAGCACTTAATCTCCAGAATCTATAAAGAACTCAAAAAACTCTACACCAAGAATGCAAATAATCCAATCGACAAATGGCTAAGGAAATGAATAGACACTTCACAGAAGAAGATCTACAAGCAATCAACAAACATATGGAAAAATGTTCAACATCTCTAGTAATAAGAGAAATGAAAATCAAAACCACCCTAAGATTCCATCTCACCCCAATTAGAATGGTGATTATCAAGAATACAAGCAACTAACAGGTGTTGGTGAGGATGTGGGGAGAAAGGTACACTCATACATTGCTGGTGGGGCTGCAAATTAGTGCAGCCACTCTGGAAAGCAGTGTGGAGAGTCTCCTTAGAAAACTTGGAATGGAACCACCAATTTGAGCCAGCTATCCCACTCCTTGGCCTATACCCAAAGGACTTAAAATCAGCATGCTACAGAGATACAGCCACATCAATGTTCATAGCTGCTCAGTTCACAATAGCCAGATTGTGGAACCAACCTAGATGTCCTTCAATTGATGAATGGATAAAGAAACTGTGGTATATATATATACAATGGAATATTACTCAGCCATAAAGAATGATAAAATTATGGCATTTGCAGGCAAATGGATGAAACTGGAGAATATCATGCTAAGTGAGATAAGACATCCAAAAAAAAACCGAAAGGACGAATGATATCGCTAATAAGTGGATGATGACACATATGGGGGTGGGAATGGTTTAGTGTAGGTTTAGAATTAGGTCAGGGAGGGGGGCAAGAATGGAGAAGAGAGGACTGTATAGAGGGAATAAGAGGGGTGGGAGGGGTGGGGGGAAGGGAAAAAATAACAGAATGAATCAACAACATTACCCTATGTAAATTATGATTACACAAGTGTATGCCTTTGTGCCAGGTGCAACCAGAGAACCACATGTATACCCATTTGTTTACAAAAAAAAAAAAGATGCAGGTTCTCTGGTCTGATTTCAATGTCCTCAATCCTTGTGAGCTGATTTTTGTTCAGGCGAGTGATGGGGTTGAGTTTCATTCAGTTGCATGTGGATTTCCAGTGTCCCCAGCACCATTTCCTGAAAAGGCTAGCTTTTCTCCATTGCCATATTTTTGGTACCTTTGTATAGTATGAGAAAATTGTATTTATTTGTTTTGTGTCCATGTCTCCTATTCTGTACCATTGAGCTACCTGTCTATTTTGGTGCCAATACCATGCCGTTTTTGTTACTATTGCTTTGTAGTATAGTTGAAATTCTGGTATTGTGATACCCCCTGTTTTGTTCTTCCTGCTAAGGAGTGCTTTACTATTCTGTGTTTCTTATTCTTCCAGATGAATTTCATGATTGCTTGCTCTATTTCTGTAAGGTACATCATTGGGGATTTTAATTGGAATTGCATTGAATCTGTATATCACTGTTAGTAGTATGGCCATTTGACAATATTAATTCTGCCTATCTAAGAACATGGGAGATCTTTCCTTCTTCTAAGGAAAAGTAGTTTTCATTGTAGAGGTCTTTTACCTCTTTGGTTAGTTTGATTCCCAAATTTTTTTTTTTTTGAGGCTATTGCAATGGAGTTGTTTTCCTCATTTCCCTTCAGCTATTTTGTCACTTGTGTATAAAATGCTTTAGATTAATGCATGTTGATTTATAGCCTGCTATTTTGCTGAATTCATTGATGAGGTATAGAAGTTTTCTGGAGGGGAGGTTTTTGGATCCTCTAAGAATAGAATCATGTCATCCACAAATAGTGACAGCTTAAGTTCTTCTTTTCCTAGTCATAGCCTTTTAATTTCTTGGGTCTGCTTAATTGCTCTGCCGAGAATTTTGAGGACAATGTTGAATAAAAGTGTGAAAGAGTACATCCCTGTCTTGTTCCTATTTTTAAAGGGGAATGTTTCAGTTCTTCTCCATTAAGAATGATGCTGTCCATGGGCTTAACATAAATAGCCTTTACATATTTCAGGTATGTTCCTACTGAATCCCTATTTTTCTAGTGTTTTGAGCATGAAGGGGTGTTTATTTTTCAAACGCTTTTTCTGTGTCAATTGAAATAACCATATGATTCTTATCCTGAGTCTATTGACATGATGGATTACGTTTAATTGATTTACAGATGTTAAAACATTCTTGCATTCCAGCATGAACCTCACTTGATCATCTTGCACAATTTTCTTAATATGTTTTTGGATAAGGTTTGACAATATTTTGTTAAGGATCTTTGCATCTATATTCATCAATGATAATGGTCTAAAATTTTCTTTCCTTGATATGTCTTTACCTGATTTGGGTATGTGGGTGACATTAGCTTCATAGAATGAGTTTGGTAGGGTACACTCCTTTTCTATTTCCTGGAATACTTTGAGAAGTATTGGAATGAGTTCTTCTATGATGGTCTTGTAGAACTTGGCTGAGAGTCCACTTGGTCCTGGTCTTTTCTTGGATGGTAGATTTTTAATGGCTTCTTCTATTCATGACTGATATTGATCGGTTTTAAATTGTGTATGTCTTCCTGGTTCAGTTTGGGGAGGAGCATATGTCCCTAGAAATATGTCAATATCTTCAGTAGTTTCTATTTTGTTGGAATACAGATTTTCAAAGTAGCTTCTCATTATGTTCTGTATCTCAGTGGTGTCTGTCGTGATATTTCCTTTTTCATCACAAATTTTAGTACTTTGAGTTTCTCTCTCCTTCTCTTTGTTAGTGTGGCTAAGGGTGTGTCTATTTTGTTTACTTTCTCAAAGAACCAACTTTTTGTTTTGTCAATTTTGTGAATTGTTTCTTTTGTTTCAATTTCATTGATTTCAGCTCTGATTTTAATTATTTCCTGTCTTCTCTCTTGTGCTCTTATTGTGTTCTTCTTTTTCTTGGCCTTTGAGCTGTAATGTTAGGTCATTTTGTTGTTGACTTTTCATTCTTTTCTGTAATGCACTCCATGCAATGAATTTTCCTCTTAGTACCACTTTCATAGTGTCCCAGAGATTTTGATATGATGTATCATCATTCTCATTACCTCTAAGAATATTTTATCTCCTCCCTGATGTTTTCTGTTATCCATGTTTCATTCAATAGCATATTATTTAGCCTCCAGGTGTCAGAGTAATTTCTGTTTTTTATTTTGTCATTGATTTCTATTCTCTGTCCATTACGATCTGATAGAACACAAGGCAGTTTCTCTATTTTTTTGCATTTCCTAAGGGCTGTTTTGCAGCATAACATATGGTCTCTTTTCGAGAAGGTTCCATCTGCTACTGAGAAGAAAGTTAACCCACTCATTGATATATGGCATATTCTAGATATGTCTATTAAGTCTAGGTTATTGATTGTGTTATTGAGTTCTATGGTTTCTTTTGTTGGATTTTGTTTGGAAGACCTATCTAGTGGTGACAGTGATGCATTAAAGTCACCCAGAATTAGTGTGTTGTGGTCTATGCGATTTCTGAAATTGAGAAGAATTTGTTGACATACAGGGATGCACCATTTTTGGAGCATAAACATTTACTATGGTTATGTCTTCCTGATCTATGGTTCCTTTAAGCAGTATGAAATGTCCTTCTTTATCCCTTCTGACTAACTTTGGTTTGAAGTCCACTTTATCTGATATAAGAATGGAAACCCCTGCTTTTTTACTGAGTCCATGTGCATGGTAGGTTTTTTCCCATCCTTTCACATTTAGTCTGTGGATGTCTTTTTCTATGAGATGAGTCTCTTGCAGGCAGCATATTGTTGGGTCTTTCTTTTTAATCCATTCTGCCAGTCTGTGTCTTTTGATTGATGAGTTTAGGTCATTAACGTTCAGCATTATTCTTGAGATATGATTTGTATACCGTCATTTGGCTTATTTTGGTTTTTTAAGTTGGCTTGGTTTCTCCTTGAGTTTTTTTTCTCTAAGTAGTTCCTCCTTTTGCTGACCTACATAATTGTTTGTCATTTCCTCCTCATGGAATTTTTTTGAGAACATTCTGTATGCACGTTTTCTAATTGTAATTCCTTTTAACTGTTGTGTATCATGGAAGGATTTTATTTCATCTTCAAATCTGAGGTTAGTTTTGCCAGGTATAGGATTCTTGGTTGGCAACCATGTTCTTTCAGAGCTTGAAATATGTTGTCCCAGGCCCTTCTAGCTTTCAGAGTCTGGGTTGAGAAATTGGCTGCTATCCATATTGGTCTCCCCAATAAGTAATCTGATGCTTTTATATCTTTATTTTGAATGTTAGTCATTTTCATTATAATGTGACTTCATGTGGATCTGTTGTGATTTTGTGCATTTGGTGTTCTGTAAGCCTCTTGTATTTGATTTTCCGTTTCTTTCTTCAGGTTTAGGAAATTTTCTAATATTATTTCATTGAATAGGTTGTTCATTCCTTTGGTTTGTATATCTGTGCCTTTATCAATCCCAATAATTCTTAAATTTGGTCTTTTCATGATGTCCCATAGTTCTTGGAGATTTTGTTCATGATTTCTTACCATCTTCTCTCTTTGGACAACTTTATTTTCAAGAATAAATATTTTGTCTTCATTGTCTGAGGTTCTGTCTTCCAAGTGGTCTAGTCTTTTGGTTATGCTTTCCATTGAGTTTTTTATTTGGTTTATTGTTTTCTTCATTTCAAGGATTTCCGTTTTTTTTTTTTTTTTTTTTTGAGAATCTCTATCTCTTTGTTGACATTATCATTTGCTTCTTGCAGGTACTCTTTCAGCTTATTGGTATTACCATTCATTGCCTGCATTTGTTCTCTAATCTCATCCTTTGCTTCGCGAATCATCTTTCATGTATAATCTGAAGTCCTTTTCTGACATTTCTTCTAACATACTATCATTGGTTTCTATTACTATAGAATGTAGATTTGTTTGGATCATTTTCTTCCCTTGTTTTTTCATGTTGTTCATGTATCTTCCCCTCTAGCAGTGCAGATCTGGGTTATTGCAGATTTCCCCCATAGGCTTATAGTGGCCCTAGAGGTTTCCAAAACCCTTTTCTTTAAGGGGAGATCAATATTAGCAGTGCCCAATTCAGACACTATGCAATCCTAGACGAAATAGCCCCTATGAGAACAACAACAAATTTGTCATAGAAAACAGAATGAGTTCAAATATCTTCGGTAAAACAAGCAGATTTGCAATAATGTCTGCAGTTTCTAATGGAGGAAAAAGAGGATGCAGAGGGATGTAGAATGTGGCTGTTAATGGGATAAGAAAAGAATATACAGAAGTTCTAGATAATAGAAAGGGTGAGAGTGTAATCCAAAGAAATTGGATATTAGCAGGCAAAAGAGGGAGAAAGAGACTCTGAGGGAACAGGTGAACAAAAGGAAAAGAGAGCAAGAAAAATAAAGAAATAAAAACTTAACTTTTTTCAATAAGGAGAAAAAAGAAAATCTACAGTATAACAGTCATATAGTAATGAAACCTCCCAGTGTTCAGTAGCTTGATGTATGAGAGGTACCTGACAATGAGCTTCAAGCCTCCAGCAGGCATCTCAGTATGGGTTTTTCACCATCTAAACTTTGGAGCTACAGCTTCCAGGATTATCTGAGATGACCACTCTTGCTTCAAAATATGTTGGCAAATGGGGAGCTGCAGCTCAGGGTGTTGATGTGGTCAGAGGAGGTCCTGGAGGTGGGATGCAGTTGGTCAGGCAGGGGTCCTGGAGGTCCAGTGTGTTTGGTGTGGTTGTGGGATCCTGGAGGCTGGTTACAATCATTCAGTCTTGGGTCCTGGTGATAGGGCGTAGTCAGTTGGTCTGGGGGTCCTGGCAGCAGGGAGCAGTCAGTCAATGTCAGGGCCCCAGAGGCAGGGAGTGATCTGTCAGGCTGAGGGCTCCTAGAGATGGGGCTCAGTCAGTCTGGCCAGGTGTCCCTATGGTGCTTATGGAAATCAAGAATAAAATTGAAAGTAGAATATAATGTGTCACCTGGAGATTAAATAATATGCTATTGATTGATTGATGTATAGAAGAAAGTATCAGGGTTAAAATTTTAAAAATTACTTAGGAAAAAATGAGAATAACACCACATACAAAGTTTTCATGGACACTATGTAGGCAGTAGTAAGAGGAAAATTCAATACATTGAACTTTTTTATTAAAAATTAAAAAGTCATGAAACAAATATGATAATGTGTATCTCAAAGTCATTGGGAAAGAAGAAAATAACAGCAAAAGCAGGAAATTGGAAATAATTAAAATTATAGCTAAATTCAATGAAAATAATTATAAATTAGAAAATAATAACCTGACACAAAGTTGGTTCTTTGAAATAATAAGTAAAAGTCATAGAGTTATAGTATGCTAATGAAGAAATATAAAAATCTTTTGATGAAGAAATAAAATATTTTGGTGAAAAAGGAAATATCAATATGAGCACTACTGAAATAATTATAATCAAATAAAATTTTGATACTCTGTATTGCAAAGAAATAGATAATTCTCAAAAAATTTCTACAGAAATATGACTTAATCATACTGAATCAGGAGTATATATAAAATTTAAAAATATTAATTTAGAAATAAACCTGAAGGCACCTTCAAAGCCTACCAGAAAAAAAAAAAAAGTTCAACCCTGGACTGATTCTCATCTAAGTTCTTTCAGACCTTCAAACTATATAATACCAATACTTTTCAATTGTTTCATGACAGAAGAGGTTACCTTTCCAAATTCATTCCTTGAAACTAGTATCCTCTGATACTAAAATCGGAACAGACACAATGAAGGAAAAATATTTCAGGTCAAAATCCCTTTTGAAGATAGATACAAAACTTACTAATAAAATGCTGGCAAAGCACATATAAAACTGTATTTCAAAGAGTGCACCATAATTTAATGTTCATTCGAGGGTCACAAGGCTGGTTCAATATATGAAAATTATTAACTGTAATTAATCACATCAAAAGACTTAAGGACAAGAATCACATGCCTGTCTCAATACATAAAGTAGAAGAATTTGGCAATATTTTGCATCCACTTATTCTCAAAGCACTAAAAATAATAATGTGAGCATAGCAGAAACATATATTCACATTGTAAAAGCTCTATTTGATGAAAGCTAGAGCAATATAATTGTAAGTGGAGAAAAATTAAAATCATTCTTTTTAAATACAGACAAAGACAGACATACCCTCTTTCAATACTTCCATTCAAAATATTCCTAGGACAGTGCAATTAGGCAAAAAAAAAGAGAAATTTTTAAATATGAACAGTTAAAAAAGACCTCAATCTCTTCCTATTGCCAGCAAAATGGTCCACACATAGAAGATTTTCACCAGAAAATTTCAGGATTCATAAACGTATTCCTCAATATAGCAGAATAAAAATTAATAAACTCAAATCATTGCAGTTTTATACACCAATGCTTAACTATCCAAAAGAGGAATTACAGAAACTGTCCCATTCCCAATAGCCTCAAAAAATAAAATAAAATAATTGGGAATCAATCTAACAAATAGGTAAAAGTTGACAGTGAAAATTACAAAGCATTAAAGAAGAAAGTTGAAAAAGATATGAGAAAATGGAAATAACACCCATAGCGTTTGAACAAGGAGAATTAATATTGTTAAAATATGCATACTATCAAAAGCAATATATAGATTTAATGCAATACTCATAGTCCAATTATGTTCTTCGTATAGACATAGAAAAAGTTGTTATTTATTTTATTAGAAAAATAAGAAGTTCATAATACTCAAAGCAATCATCATCAAGAAAAATAAAGCCAGAGGTAATCTTTTCAATTTACTGAAGATCTACAATAACAAAAATTACATTGTGTTGGCACAAAATCAAACAAGAAGACCAGTGGAACAAGACAGAGCAAGTCTCACATAATTGCAGTTATCCAAGTGGACAAAGTTCTCATAGAAATATATTGTATAAAAATAACTCTTTCAAAAAAATGATTCTGGGAAATTTCATACATAATAGAAAAAAGTTAACATGTATCTTACCCTGCACAAAAATAAACTGAAAATGGATCGCAGACTTGGTCATTAAATCAGAGAACCTTCAACTACTGGAAACAAAATGTAGGTCAAACTCTCCATCATGTTGGCTGAGGAACTGACTTCAACAACTGAACCCCTGAAGTAGAAGACATAAAATCAATAATCAATAAATGACATGGTATTTAAAATTAAAAACCTCTTCATGTGCAAAGAAAACAGAGCATTTAGAGAGAGTTTACAGATTTGGAGAATATATTTGACTACTGAACCTTGATAGAGCAGTAATATTCAGGATTTAAAAATCAAATAACACCAAAAATAATAATAAATAACCCAATCAATCAGTGGACAAAAGAAAGCAAAAGACACTTCACAGAAGAAATACAAATGATTTTCAAATAAATAAAGAAAATCAACATCTCTGTAATTTATAAATTCAGTTTAAAACAATGCTGAGATTTTCTCACTCCAATCATGATGCAGTTATCAAGGATAAAAGAATCAAATGTTGGTGTGAATGTTGGGAAAAAGATAACTCATACATTGTGGGTGGGACTTGAAATTGGTGCAACTACTATGGATAACAGTATGAAGATACTTCAGAGAACATAGATTCAAACCACAATTTGATGCAGATATTTCACGTCCTCAGTACATATCAAAAGAAGTGAAATTAGCATACTACAAGTGTTGTTTCCCCATCAATATTTACAGCAGCTCAATTAGAACAACCAACTTATGGAACAAAAGTGGGTGCCTTCAATGAATCAATGAATAAAGAAAAATATGGTATACATGTATTATGGATTAAAACTTGGCCAAAAAGAAGAACAAACTTATGTCATTTGTTTGCAAATCAATAAAACTGGATACTATAATTCTGAGCAAAGTAAGCCAAGCTAAAATAGGCAGATTCCACATATTTTATGATATGTTTATGCAGACACACAAAAGAAGGGGATAATAGAATGGATTAGACAAAGGGAAATGAGGAAAGTGAGGAGAATAAGAATAGGAAAGACAATAGAATGAATCAGACATAATTTTCCTATGTTCATATTTGAATATATGATCAGCAAAATGCCACATACAACGTATAAGAATGAGATCCTTATTAGAATAAGACATACTTCAGATTTGCATAATATATCAAAATAAACTCCACAGTAATGTTTATCAAATAATCACAAATAAAGCAATTTTGCAATTAAAAATTTCAAATCAACAATAGAATCATTACAAATTATTGATAAAAAAATGCAGTATGTAGCATGACCAATAGATTATACCACTTTAATATACATATATATTCATGTATATATGTATTTATATATACATAATTTGGATATGAATTGTTAAATTTTATTTATTTATTTATATTATGATTGTGATGTGTTCTCCAATAGATTCACTACTGCAGTCCAGATTAGACTAATTTGAATATAGTTAATCATATATTTAAAGTTGACCATAAGTTACAGATGTGAAGATACCGTGAAAGAATATTCAAGAAACCAAGTTGAAGAAGCATTAGGGTTGATGAATACTCCAAAATAAAAAAGAAAAAAAACTACCAGGATAAACAAAAGTTCCAAAGAAAGAACTTGAAAAATTGTCCAATTTTTAGGAATGATATGTAAATTCAAAAGAAGATGTTGATAGGACTCCAAATCAACTGAATTATAATAGATCTATTGCAATGCACATTATATTAAAATGCTTTAATTATTGAATAAATGATTTTATGGTACATGGACAAAATAAATGGTTACATTTTGAGGTAAACCAATTCAAATTCCAATGCTTCTTTTCAACACAGACTCTGAAATACAAGAGTTTGGATTAATATATTTGCAACCTGCAAAAGAAATAAGGTGCCAATGAACAGTACTGTGCCCAGTAAAAATGTTTTCCTACAGAGTTCAAAATGAAATTAAAGCATTCCATGATAAACAGAATTTAAATGAATTAATGTTAAGAACATTAAATGTGAAAAGTTTTATATTACCTATGTGAGAGGCTTTCATGTCTAAGCAGTAAACTCAGTTACTGTGGTTTGATCACTAGCCCCACTTAGCCCCAACACTATTTTAACCTAGGACCCCTTTTATCCTCAGCATATTATTTTTCTCTTCTTTTTCCACCAGTGTTTTTAGACCATTGGTTTTCATCAACTCATCTATTGCACATGTTGAAAAACCATTGGGACATCCAACTCTCAGACATATTCTGTCCAGCAACTATTTAACAATATAAGACTGTCTATGTAACAATAAATTTGAGGTCTCTGAAACTGGTCTCTGGACATCATTTTTTGACTCCATCACCACACACTTCTCAGCTGTTCAGTGGGTCCTGGCTGAAATAAGAGACTCCATATTTCATGCCACAGAGATTTGAGGCAAGCATATAGGAACCCCTAGAAATTAAGGGAAGTATGGGCAATTTACCAGCTCCATGAAGAACTT